>NC_092111.1:24489893-24672393 GCF_045679555.1 Salvelinus alpinus | reverse complement strand
CAGCTAGGGGGAGTGAGGCCTAAGAGGGTTTAATAAATAAGCATCAACCAGTGGTTCTTGCGACGGGTATACAGAGATGACCAGTTTACAGAGGAGTATAGAGTGCAGTGATGTGTCCTATAAGGAGCATTGGTGGCAAATCTGATGGCCGAATGGTAAAGAACATCTAGCCGCTCGAGAGCACCTTTACCTGCCGATCTATAAATGATGTCTCCGTAATCTAGCATGGGTAGGATGGTCATCTGAATCAGGGTTCATTTGGCAGCTGAGGGTGAAAGAGGAGCGATTACGATAGAGGAAACCTAGTCTAGATTTAACTTTGGCCTGCAGCTTTGATATATGCTGAGAGAAGGACAGTGTACCGTCTAGCCATACTCCCAAGTAATTGTATGAGGTGACTACCTCCAGCCCTAAACCCTCAGAGGTCGTAATCACACCTGTGGGGAGAGGGGCATTCTTCTTACCAAACCACATGACCTTTGTTTTGGAGGTGTTCAGAACAAGGTTAAGGGCAGAGAAAGCTTATTGGACACTAAGAAAACTTTGTAGAGCGTTTAACACAAAATCCCGGGAGGGGCCAGCTGAGTATAAGACTGTATCATCTGCATATAAATGGATGTGAGAGCTTCCTACTGCCTGAGCTATGTTGATGTAAATTGAGAAGAACGTGGGGCCTAGGATTGAGCCTTAGGGTGCTCCGTTGGTGACAGGCAGTGGCTGAGACAGCAGATTTTCTGACTTTATACACTGCACTCTTTGAGAGGAGGTAGTTAGCAAACCAGGCCAATGACCCCCTCAGAGACACCAATACTCCTTAGCCGGCCCACAAGAATGGAATGGTCTACCGTATCAAAAGCTTTGGCCAAGTCAATAAAAATAGCAGCACAACATTGCTTAGAATCAAGGGCAATAGTGACATCATTGAGGGCCTTTAAGGTTGCAGTGACACATCCATAACCTGAGTGGAAACCAGACTGCAAACCAGAGAGAATACTATAGACATCAAGAAAGCCAGTCAGTTGATTATTGACAAGTTTTTCCAACACTTTTGATAAACAGGGCAAAATAGAAATATGCCTATAACATTTAGGATCAGCTTGATCTCCCCCTTTTAAATAAAGGACGAACCTTACGAACGAAAGAATAAAGAGTCTAAACCATCTGACCCAGAGGGTTTTTTGGGGTCAAGTTTCAGGAGCTCCTTTAGCACCTAGGACTCAGTGACCACCTGCAGGGAGAAATGTTTTAACGGGGCAGGGGAAAAAGAGGGAGAAGCATCGAGGATAGTCGCATTAGAAGGGGTAGGAGATGAGGAAATTTTGGACGGGCAAGGAGGCATGGCTGAGTCAAATAGGAATCCTGACCTAATGAAGTGGTGATTAAAGAGCTCAGCCATGTGCTCCTTGTCAGTAACAACCACATCATCAACATTAAGCTGTGAGGAGGAGGGTTTATTCACCAGGTGTTTAACCGTTATTTCTTGGGGTTAGACCCACAGAGAGAACTGTTCCTTAAAGTAACTAACTTTGGCCTTCTGGATAGCCTGAGTGTGTGTGCCGAGCCTTTTTCCAAATGCAATTCTTGAGATGGAGTAACTCTGCAAGAGCACGGTCGAACCAGGGGCTGAACCTGTTTTTAATCCCAATTTTCTTTATGGGGGCGTGTTTGTTAACAATACCACTGAAAATATAAAAAAATGACATTGGCATTGGCCTACGTCTCGTCTTGCACCGCACAGAATATCAGATCTTAACAACGATTGGAGAAGTGTTTAACATCACCAGTACCACATCCGTTTAATATATAGGCCTGTCTTTTCATAAGCGCAACGTGACTGCAAGAGACCGGTTGGAATGTCTGACTGAAATACCCGCCAAATCAAACATTTGTGGTGATTGAATTTGTTGATAAAATACGGGACATGATTGTTTGGTTGAGGGACAAAGGGCCAAAATGCGGTTCTGTCCCGCACAATCTGGGACATGTGGTCACCCTAGTGTGTGTGTGTGTGTGTGTGTGTGTGTGTGTGTGTGCTTCCCAGGATGCTAACTGTTGTATGTTTCTCTCTCCTTCATGCCTCTCCTCTGGAACTCTCTGTAGAGAGTAAGTCTAGACAACGTTTATTTTACGTTCAATTAACGTTTGATTAACGCTTGTGTGGTTGTGACACTAACCTGGTACTCTGATTGGAGACTAATCTTGAATTCATTGATTAATCTGGCAAGTGGTAATCTGACTGGGTGGCTAATTTAATGGTTTCCAAGGCAACCACAGACTCACTCACTAACCGACCCGGTGATGTCACAGCTCACTGCTGTGACATCACTATGACATGACGCCCTGTGATTGGTGTCTGAGTCCCTGCTGTTTTGCAGGTGACAGCCAATCAGCATGTGTGTTTAGTGAATACTGAATATTGATTGTGTATTGGTAAAACATAATTCTGCTTGCTGCACGCTGATTAGAGTGAGTGGTTGATTGGTTAATTGATAAGTGAATGGAGTTGCTTCCCTCAGCCTATCTCATAGTATCCATAGTACATGTGTGTCTCACTCATGTTTGTGTGCATGAACATGTTCCTCTGTCTCTTCTAAGTGTGTGTGTGTGTGTGTGTGTGTGTGTGTGTGTGTGTGTGTGTGTGTGTGTGTGTGTGTGTGTGTGTGTGTGTGTGTGTGTGTGTGTGTGTGTGTGTGTTTGTTTATACAATATGTCTAACCCATGTCCCCTGTCTCTCCCAAGGTGTTCAGTATGTTCTTAGAGACCCTAGTGGATTTTGTCCTGGTCCATAGAGAAGACCTGCAGGACTGGCTGTTCGTCCTGCTCACCCAGCTGCTGAAGAAGATGGGAGCTGACCTACTGGGATCAGTACAGGCCAAGGTCCAGAGAGCACTGGACATCACACGGTCAGTGGGTGTGTGTGTGTGTATTTGTAAAGTTTGTGTGTGCGTATATCTTACATGTGTGTGTGTGTGTGTGTGTGTGTGTCTGTAATATGTGTGTATATAAACTCAGCAAAAAAATGTCCTCTCACTCTCAACTGCGTTTATTTTCAGCAAACTTAACATATGTAAATATTTGTATGAACATAACAAGATTCAACAACTGAGACATAAACTGAACAAGTTCCACAGACATGTGACTAATAGAAATGGAATAATGTGTCCCTGAACAAAGGGGGGGTCAAAAGTAACAGTCAGTATCTGGTGTGGCCACCAGCTGCATTAAGTACTGCAGTGCATCTCCTCCCCATGGACTGCACTCCGAAATTGGAGCAGCAGCACGACCAGGTGGACTGGGGACAGCAAAGAGTCATCAGGCCAGGTAGTCCTGAGGCATGGTCCTAGGGCTATGGTCCTCCGAGAGAAAAAAATACAATTATTAAATTCACACAGGACACCGGATAAGACAGGAGAAATACTCCAGATATAACAGACTGACCCTAGCCCCCCGACACAAACTATTACAGCATAAACACTGGAGGCTGAGACAGGAGGGGTTAGGAGACACTGTGGCCCCGTCCGACGATATCCCCGGACAGGGCCAAACAGGCAGGATATAACCCCACCCACTTTGCCAAAGCACAGCCCCCACACCACTAGAGGGATAACTCCAACCACCAACTTACCATCCTGAGACCAGGCCGAGTATAGCCCACAATGATCTCTCCCACGCCACAACCCAAGGGGGGGTGCCAACCCGGACAGGAAGATCACGTCAGTGACTCAACCCACTCAAGTGACGCACCCCTCCTAGGGACGGCATGAAAGAGCACCAGTAAGCCAGTGACTCAGCCCCTGTAATAGGGTTAGAGGCAGAGAATCCCAGTGGAGAGAGGGGAACCCGCCAGGCAGAGACAGCAAGGGCGGTTCGTTGCTCCAGAGCCTTTCCATTCACCTTCACACTCCTGGGCCAGACTACACTCAATCATAGGACCTACTGAAGAGACGAGTCTTCAATAAAGACTTAAATGTCGAGACCGAGTCTGTGTCTCTCACATGGATAGGCAGACCATTCCATAAAAATTGAGCTCTATAGGAGAAAGCCCTGCCTCCAGCTATTTGCTTAGAGATTCTATGGACAGTAAGGAGGCCTGCGTCTTGTGTAGGTATGTACGGCAGGACCAAATCGGAAAGATAGGTAGGAGCAAGCCCATGTAATGCTTTGTAGGTTAGCAGTAAAACCTTGAAATCAGCCCTTGCCTTAACAGGAAGCCAGTGTAGAGAGGCTAGCACTTGAGTAATATGATAATTTTTTGGGGGTTCTAGTCAAGATTCTAGCAGCCGTGTTTAGCACTAACTGAAGTTTATTTTTTGCTTTATCCGGGTAGCCGGAAAGTAGAGCATTGCAGTAATCTAACCTAGAAATGACAAAAGCATGGATACAAAAGCATGGATACACGCAGATACATCTGCATCATTTTTGGACAGAAGGTTTCTGATTTTTGCAATGTTACGTAGCTGGAAAAAAGCTGTCCTTGAAACAGTCTTGATATGTTCATTAAAAGAGAGATCAGGGTCCAGAGTAACGCCGAGGTCCTTTTATTTGAGACGACTGTACAACCATCAATATAACGTGTGTGTCTGTAATGTGTATATATAACGTGTGTATATAACATGTGTGTCTGTAATGTGTATATATAACGTGTGTGTGTGTCTGTAATATGTGTACAGTGGCAAGGAAAAGTATGTGAACCCTTTGGAATTACCTGAATTTTTGCATAAATTTGTCATAATTTATCATCCCAAGAATATTGCTGAACTGAAACCGTTTTGTAAAGAGGGATGGTCCAAAATTCCTCCCGTTGTGCAGGTCTGATCCGCAACTACAGAACACGTTTGGTTGAGGTTATTGCTGCCAAAGGAGGGTCAACCAGTTATTAAATCCAAGAGTTACCATTTTTCAGACCTGCACTGTGAATGTTTACACAGTGTGTTCAATAAAGACTTGAAAACATGTAATTGTTTGTGTATTATTAGTTTAAGCAGACTGTGTTTGTCTATTGTTGTGACCTAGATGAAGAGCAGATCAAATTTTATGAACAATTTATGCAGAAATCCAGGTAATTCCAAAGGGTTCACCTACTTTTTCTTGCAACTGTATATATAACGTGTGTGTAATGTGTGTGTCTGTAATGTGTGTATATATAACGTATGTGTGTGTCTGTAATGTGTGTGTATATATATAACGTGTGTGTCTGTAATGTGTGTGTATATATAACGTGTGTGTGTCTGTAACGTGTGTGTGTGTGTGTGTGTCTGTAATGTGTGTGTGTGTGTGTATATATAACGTATGTGTGTGTATATATAATGTGAGTGTGTGTGTGTGGATATACACTGCTCAAAAAAATAAAGGGAACACTTAAACAACACAATGTAACTCCAAGTCAATCACACTTCTGTGAAATCAAACTGTCCACTTAGGAAGCAACACTGATTGACAATAAATTTCACATGCTGTTGTGCAAATGGAATAGACAAAAGGTGGAAATTATAGGCAATTAGCAAGACACCCCCAAAAAAGGAGTGATTCTGCAGGTGGTGACCACAGACCACTTCTCAGTTCCTATGCTTCCTGGCTGATGTTTTGGTCACTTTTGAATGCTGGCGGTGCTCTCACTCTAGTGGTAGCATGAGACGGAGTCTACAACCCACACAAGTGGCTCAGGTAGTGCAGTTCATCCAGGATGGCACATCAATGCGAGCTGTGGCAAAAAGGTTTGCTGTGTCTGTCAGCGTAGTGTCCAGAGCATGGAGGCGCTACCAGGAGACAGGCCAGTACATCAGGAGACGTGGAGGAGGCCGTAGGAGGGCAACAACCCAGCAGCAGGACCGCTACCTCCGCCTTTGTGCAAGGAGGTGCACTGCCAGAGCCCTGCAAAATGACCTCCAGCAGGCCACAAATGTGCATGTGTCTGCTCAAACGGTCAGAAACAGACTCCATGAGGGTGGTATGAGGGCCCGACGTCCACAGGTGGGGGTTGTGCTTACAGCCCAGCACCGTGCAGGACGTTTGGCATTTGCCAGAGAACACCAAGATTGGCAAATTCGCCACTGGCGCCCTGTGCTCTTCACAGATGAAAGCAGGTTCACACTGAGCACATGAGCACATGTGACAGACGTGACAGAGTCTGGAGACGCCGTGGAGAATGTTCTGCTGCCTGCAACATCCTCCAGCATGACCGGTTTGGCGGTGGGTCAGTCATGGTGTGGGGTGGCATTTCTTTGTGGGGCCGCACAGCCCTCCATGTGCTCGCCAGAGGTAGCCTGACTGCCATTAGGTACCGAGATGAGATGCTCAGACCCCTTGTGAGACCATATGCTGACATATGCACATTTGTGGCCTGCTGGAGGTCATTTTGCAGGGCTCTGGCAGTGCACCTCCTTGCACAAAGGCGGAGGTAGCGGTCCTGCTGCTGGGTTGTTGCCCTCCTACGGCCTCCTCCACGTCTCCTGATGTACTGGCCTGTCTCCTGGTAGCGCCTCCATGCTCTGGACACTACGCTGACAGACACAGCAAACCTTTTTGCCACAGCTCGCATTGATGTGCCATCCTGGATGAACTGCACTACCTGAGCCACTTGTGTGGGTTGTAGACTCCGTCTCATGCTACCACTAGAGTGAGAGCACCGCCAGCAATCAAAAGTGACCAAAACATCAGCCAGGAAGCATAGGAACTGAGAAGTGGTCTGTGGTCACCACCTGCAGAATCACTCCTTTTTTGGGGGTGTCTTGCTAATTGCCTATAATTTCCACCTTTTGTCTATTCCATTTGCACAACAGCATGTGAAATTTATTGTCAATCAGTGTTGCTTCCTAAGTGGACAGTTTGATTTCATAGAAGTGTGATTGACTTGGAGTTACATTGTGTTGTTTAAGTGTTCCCTTTATTTTTTTGAGCAGTGTATAAATAAATAAAACGTGTCTGTAAAATGTGTATATATAACACGCATGCATAATATCTCCCCTACAGAGAGTCTTTCCCCAACGACCTCCAGTTCACTATCCTCATGAGGTTCACTGTGGACCAGACTCAGACACCAAACCTCAAGGTACACGTCTGTCTGTCTGTCTGTCTGTCTGTCTGTCTGTCTGTCTGTCTGTCTGTCTAGGGGGGTAGATGTTTTGTGTCTGTGTGTATGTATGAAGAAAGAGATGGACGGAGTGAGAAGAGGAAGGGAGAGTAAAGGGATGTAGGGAGGGTTGAAAGGCAGGGACAGCATCTCCGTCGCCAGACTCACCTACTGTCTCAGCAACCACGGTAACTATTGTATCAGCAACCATGGTAACCACTTTTCTGATATCACGGCTGTTTAACACTGGCTCCGCTCCCTACCCACCCGATCCCTGGACTCTGATTGGATAGCGACTGATATGCCTCCAATTAAACCCGCCAACCACTGGCTTTGCTCTCTGCAGTCTGAGCCCGCCTCACCTCCCCTTCCTCGTTGCCTCTCTCTATCCTCTCCCCTCCCTTTCCTCCATCTTCTCCTCCCTCCTCTCACTTTGTATTTCCCTTTATACACTTGTTCACTCCGTCCCTCCCTTTCCTCTCCCCTTCCCCCTCCCCACCCCCCTCCTTCACTTTCATTACCTCACCTTCCTCAATCTTTTTCTCCCTCCTTCACTCTTCACCTCACCTTCCCTTGCTATGCTTTTCCTTCTCTCATTTTCTTATGTAATTTTCACTCCTCTCATCCCTGTCCCAGTGTGTGTCCATCTGTCTCTGTCTTGCCTCCTCTCTCCCTCCACTACATCCTCTTCCTCCCTCCCCATCTCCCCTACATCTTCTTCCTCACTCCCCTTCCTCCCCTCACCTACCTTCTCCTCTAACCTCTCCTCTCTCTCCCCCTACCTTTCTCCCACTTCCCCCCTTCCTCCCTCTCCCTCTCCGTCCCTCCCCCTCCCTCTCTCTCTAAGCCTGTGGGGAGGAGGGGAACGTGTTGTGGGCGGCGCAACATTAAATTGATTCCCCCTGCTTCAAGAACCATGAGGCGCGATGTTAAATTGCTCCCCCCCACGAGAGCCCCCAGGGGGCACCACGCCTGCTGCTCTCTGAACGAGCAGGTCTCAGCCTGGAACCAATCTTCCCAGGTCAGTGCGCTCAGGGGGGAGCATTTTTATGACGCGCACACTGAGGAGGAGGCGGTCAGTCGATGAAGTGTTTTGAATAGAGGAAGAGTGAAACTGAGAGATGGAGAGGGACTTTTTTTAAAGGAATGAAAATATTGTAAAAGAGAAACTAATGTGAGAATGAAGAACGAATGTAAATGGTGGCTCTTTTTCCTTTAGTTTTCATGTGTCTTTATTGGTTTCTCCCCCCTCCCCCCCTCTGTCTCCATCCATGATAGCTGCCTGACTACAACTGTGAAGGAGACTAGCATCTTACTGCACCTTCTTTGTTGTTGCGGATGTTTACTTTGTGTTGCAGAGTAGGCTCTAAATGAACTGGGCTCTAAATATAACTAGTTTCAGCTCAGAGTTAGGAAACTCCTGGGATGATCCATGAACCACACAGACAGAAAATGTGTGTATGAGTGGCTTGTCTAACGTTTTATACTATGAATGTGTGTGTGTGTATGAGTGGCTTGTCTAACCATTTATACTATGAATGTGTGTGTGTGTGTATGAGTGGCTTGTCTAACCATTTATACTATGAATGTGTGTGTGTATGAGTGGCTTGTCTAACGTTTTATACTATGAATGTGTGTGTGTATGAGTGGCTTGTCTAACGTTTTATACTATGAATGTGTGTGTGTGTGTATGAGTGGCTTGTCTAACCATTTATACTATGAATGTGTGTGTGTGTGTATGAGTGGCTTGTCTAACCATTTATACTATGAATGTGTGTGTGTGTATGAGTGGCTTGTCTAACCATTTATACTATGAATGTGTGTGTGTGTGTGTGTGTGTGTGTGTGTGTGTGTGTGTGTGTGTGTGTGTCCAGGTGAAGGTGGCTGTTCTGAAGTACATTGAGACCTTGGCCCTGCAGATGGAGCCTCAGGACTTTGTGAACTCCAGTGAGACGCGCCTGGCTGTGTCTCGCATCATCACCTGGACCACAGAGCCCAAGAGCTCCGACGTCAGGAAGGTACTGCACAGACATTTCTGTATGCTGCAATTTGTTGATTATTGGTTGACGCGAACTTTGATTGGTTTCTGGTGTGTGTCTGTCTGTGTGTGTGTTCCAGGCTGCCCAGTCGGTGTTGATCTCGTTGTTCCAGTTGAACACCCCAGAGTTCACCATGCTGCTGGCAGCTCTGCCCAAGACCTTCCAGGATGGCGCCACCAAACTGCTACAGAACCACCTGAGGAACACAGGCAATGCTGCACAGGTAACGACACCTGGCCTTGGCTGTACCCCTCCCAGCAGGTAACGACACCTGGCCTTGGCTGTACCCCTCCCAGCAGGTAACGACACCTGGCCTTGGCTGTACCCCTCCCAGCAGGTAACGACACCTGGCCTTGGCTGTACCCCTCCCAGCAGGTAACGACACCTGGCCTTGGCTGTACCCCTCCCAGCAGGTAACGACACCTGGCCTTGGCTGTACCCCTCCCAGCAGGTAACGACACCTGGCCTTGGCTGTACCCCTCCCAGCAGGTAACGACACCTGGCCTTGGCTGTACCCCTCCCAGCAGGTAACGACACCTGGCCTTGGCTGTACCCCTCCCAGCAGGTAACGACACCTGGCCTTGGCTGTACCCCTCCCAGCAGGTAACGACACCTGGCCTTGGCTGTACCCCTCCCAGCAGGTAACGACACCTGGCCTTGGCTGTACCCCTCCCAGCAGGTAACGACACCTGGCCCTGGCTGTACCCCTCCCAGCAGGTAACGACACCTGGCCTTGGCTGTACCCCTCCCAGCCTGGCCTGATGAAGGATCTTAGGAGTTGGGAAACTAAAAGGTCCTAGCATGTACTTGATCCTATTATGTGTTACTCTCTCCCCCAGGCCCCGACAGGAAGCCCTCTGACACGCCACACCCCCCGCTCTCCTGCCAGCTGGTCCAGCCCCCTCACCTCTCCTACCAACACATCACAGAACACATCCTCACCCAGGTAACATACACACACCTCCCAATGTACACGTACACCCAGGTTACACACACAGACCTCAGAACACACTCATATAATGTTGACCTATTGTGATGGTAATATGACTGATGTGTTGTTGTGTGCAGTGCATTTGACTACGACACAGAGAACATGAACTCAGAGGACATCTACAGTAGTCTGAGAGGAGTGACGGAGGCCATCCAGAACTTCTCCGTCCGCAGCCAGGAAGACATGAATGAACCGGTCAGACGGAGGGAAGGAGAGGAGGTGGGGAGAGAGAGAGAGAGAGAGTGTGTGTGTGTGTGTGTGTGTGTGTGTGTGTGTGTGTGTGTGTGTGTGTGTGTGTGTGTGTGTGTGTGTGTGTGTGTGTGTGTGTGTGTGTGTGTGTGTGTGTGTGTGTGTGTGAGACACTGAACCCCATAACCTTCTGACCCCAACTGTTATCGCACTGTCTGGTATCGAAGCATCTCATCCCTACCTTTCTAACAAAGTGGATTTCACTGGAAATAGCTTTTTTATCTGGTGGGTGTAAGCTAATATCAGGGAAAAAATAACACTTTCAGTATTTCTACAGGTTAAAATACACTACATGACCAAAAGTATGTGGACACCTGCTTGTCGAACATCTCATTCCAAAATCATGGGCATTAATATGGAGTTGGTCCCCCGTTTGCTGCTATCACAACCTCCACTCTTCTGGGAAGGCTTACCACTAGATGTTGGAACATTACTGCGGGGACTTGCTTCCATTCAGCCACAAGAGCATTAGTGAGGACGGGCACTGATGTTGGGCGATAAGGCCTGGCTCGCAGTCTGCGTTCCAATTCATCCCAAAGGTGTTTGATGGGGTTGAGGTCAGGACTCTGAATAGGCCAGTCAAATTCTTCCACACTGATCTCGACAAACCATTTCTGTATGGACCTCGCTTAGTGCACGGGGCATTGTCATGCTAAAACAGGAAAGGGCCTTCCCCAAACTGTTGCCACAAAGTTGGAAGCACCGAATCATCTAGAATGTCATTGTATGCTGTAGCGTTAAGATCGTTTCCACTGCTCCAGAGTCCAATAGCAGCTTTACACTACTCCAGCCGACTCTTGGCATTGCACATGGTGATCTTAGGCTTGTGTGCGGCTGCTCGGCCATGGAAACCCATTTCATTAAGCTCCCGAAAAAACAGTTATTGGGCTGACGTTGGTTCCAGAGGCAGTTTGGAACTCAGGAGTGAATTTTGCCAACGAGGACAGATGATTTTTACGCACTTCAGCACTCGGCGATCCATTTCTGTGAGCTTGTGGGGCCTACCACTTCGCGGTTGAGTTGTTGTTGCTCCTAGACATTTCCACTCCACAATAACAGCACTTGCAGTTGACTGGGGCAGGTCTAGCAGGGCAGAAATCTGACGAACTGACTTGTTGGAAAGGTGGCATCCTATGACAGTGCCACGTTGAAAGTCACTGAGCTCTTAAGTAAGGCCATTCTACTACCAATGTTTGTCTATGGAGATTGCATGGCTGTGTGCTCGATTTTATATACCTGTCAGCAACGGGTGTGGCTGAAATAGCTGAATCCACTAATTTGAAGGGGTGTCCACATACTTTTGTATATATAGTGTAGGTTGTGATGGGAGTATCATGCGTGTGTGTCCAAGTGCGTACAGTATGTGAGATGTTATTAATTATGACACCCCTCTCCATGGTATGTTCCAAGGAAGGGCTATGTCCAAGCTGACATTTCCTCTAGAAGTCAGTCTGAAACCTGACTCGCCCACCCATCCTCAACCTGCCAATCAGACTGACTCCATCACCTGACCCGTCAGGGGGTTTTCTGGTTTGAGTGAAAATATTAACAGGAACTGTAACAGATCTCATATCTCTCCTCATTCCATCCACAGAATGATCAAAACCCTATCCTAACCCACACACACCACTGTGTGTGCGTGCATGCGATGACCGCATTTGACAGCGCTTACATTTCTGTCTATGTCTGTCTGAATCATACCACCGTGTGTGTGTGTGTGTGTGTGTGTGTGTGTGTGTGTGTGTGTGTGTGTGTGTGTGTGTGTGTGTGTGTGTGTGTGTGTGTGTGTGTGTGTGTGTGTGTGTGTGTGTGTGTGTGTGTGTGTGTGTGTGTGTGTGTGTCTCCCTCCCCCTCCGTCAGGGTGGTAGTGCTGGTGCTGACCAGGTGGATGTAGGTCGTACAGCTCTGGACAACAAGACGTCTCTCCTCAACACCCCCCTGCTCTCCTCTTCTCCCCGGGTGTCCCGTGACCCCTTCACTGACTCCCCCTTCAAACACAGCGTCATAGATACTTCACTAGACGAATCAGACCAGCAAACTGACGGTACACACAAACACACATACAGTACCAGTCAAAAGTTTGGACACACCTACTCATTCCAGGGTTTTTCTTTATTTTAGTACTGAAGTCATCAGAACTATGAAATAACACAAATGGAATCATCTAGTAATCAAAAAAGTGTTTAACAAATCCAAATATATTTTATATTTGAGATTCTTCAAAGTAGCCACCCTTTGCCTTGATGACAGCTTTGCACACTCTTGGCAATCTCTCAACCAGCTTCATGAGGAAGTCACCTGGAATGCATTTCAATTAAAGGTGTGCCTTGTTAAAAGTTAATTTGTGGAATTTCTTTTGAGCCACTAAGTTTTGTTGACAAGGTAGGGGTGGTATACAGAAGATAGCCCTATTTTGTAAAAGACCAAGTCCATATTATGGCAAGAACAGCTCAAGTAAGGAAAGAAAAACGACAGTCCATCATTACTCTTAGACATGAAGGTCAGTCAATCCGGAAAATGTCAAGAACTTTGAAAGTTTCTTCAAGTGCAGTCGCAAAA
The DNA here is from genome assembly GCF_045679555.1 of Salvelinus alpinus. Taxonomy (NCBI): domain Eukaryota; kingdom Metazoa; phylum Chordata; class Actinopteri; order Salmoniformes; family Salmonidae; genus Salvelinus; species Salvelinus alpinus. The sequence goes on along the minus strand of NC_092111.1, from coordinate 24,659,486 downwards.
ACCATCAAGCGCTATGATGAACCTGGCTCTCATGAGGACCGCCACAGGAAAGGAAGACCCAGAGTTACCTCTGCTGCAGAGGATAAGTTCATTAGAGTTACCAGCCTAAGAGAGGCCTCTCAACATCAACTGTTCAGAGGAGACTGTGTGAATCAGACCTTAATGTTCGAATTGCTGCAAAGAAACCACTACTAAAGGACACCAATAAGAAGAGACTTGTTGGGCCGAGAAACACGGGCAATGGACATTAGACCGGTGGAAATCTGTCCTTTGGTCTGATGAGTCCAAATTTGAGACAGCCGTGTCTTTGTGAGACGCAGAGTAGGTGAACGGATGATCTCCGCATGGGAGGTTACCACTGTGAAGCATGGAGGAGGAGGTGTGATGGTGTGGGGGTGTTTTACTGGTGACACAGTCAGGGATTTAGTTAGAATTCAAAGTACACTTAACCAGCATGGCTACCACAGCATCCTGCAGCGATACGCCATCCAATCTGATTAGTGGAACTTAGTGGGACTATCATTTGTTTTTCAACAGGACAGTGACCCACACACCTCCAGGCTGTGTAAGGGCAATTTGACCAAGAAGGAGAGTGATGGAGTGCTGCATCAGATGACCTGGCCTCAACAATCACCTGACCTCAAATCAATTGAGATGGTTTGGGATGAGTTGGACCGCAAAGTGAAAGAAAAGCAGCCAACAAGTGCTCAGCATATGTGGGAACTCTTTCAAGACTGTTGGAAAAGCAATTCAGGTGAAGCTGGTTGAGAGAATGCCAAGAGTGTGCAGAGCTGTCAAGGCAAAGGGTGGCTACTTTGAAGAATCTGAAATATATTTTGAGTTGTTTAACACTTTTTTGGTTACTACATGATTCCATATGTGTTATTTCATCGGTTTGATGTCTTCAGTATTATTCTACAATGTAGAAAATAGTTAAAATTAAGAAACTCTTGAATGACTAGATGTCAACTTTAGACTGGTACTGTATATTCATTTACACTAACACACACATATGTATTCATATACACACACACACACACACACACAAAATGTCTTGAAGTGTAATATGGGATAGATACTGATTGCCATCAATTTATCAATCTCAACCCTTTTTGGCTGTTGCCCCTGACAGACAGCAGCATTGACCAATCGGAGCTGGTGTCTGAGCTGCTGAAGGAGCTGTCCAATCACAATGAGCGTGTGGAGGAGAGGAAGGCAGCGCTTTGTGAGCTCTTGAAGCTGATTCGAGAAAACACCCTGCAGGTCTCCTGGGATGAACACTTCAAAACCATCCTTCTGTTACTACTGGAGACGCTGGGGGACAGAGAGGTACACACACACACACACACTCAATATGTGCATCAATGCAACAAACACACTTTGACCAAACTCTCTCTCCCCTCTTCAGCATGTGATCAGGGCGTTAGCTCTGCGTGTTCTGAGGGAGATTCTGAGCCGCCAGCCCTGGAGGTTTAAGAACTACGCTGAACTCACCATCATGAAGGCCCTGGAGGCGCACAAGGACCCACACAAAGAGGTACACACACACACTCTCTGTATAACACACACGCACGTACACACACACTCCTTATAATATACACACACTCCATATAATCACTCTCACATACACTCATACATTCACTCTCCTACTGTCGTTCCTGTGTGTGTATAGGAGCTATTGTAAATCGGGTACTATAACCCTGTTCCTGTGTCTGTAGGTGGTGCGAGCGGCAGAGGAGACTGCAGTCATGCTGGCGTCGTCCATCAGTCCAGACCAGTGTATCAAGGTGTTGTGTCCCATCATCCAGTCAGCTGACTACCCCATCAACCTGGCTGCCATCAAGATGCAGACTAAAGTTATAGAGAAGGTCCCCCATGAAGGACTAGTCAGCATGCTGCCTGAGATAGTCCCCGGACTCATACAGGTAACACACACACACACACACACACACACACACACACACACACACACACACACACACACATACATACAGGTAGCACACACATACATACAGGTAGCACACACATACATACAGGTAACACACACACACACACACACACACACACACACATACATACAGGTAACACACACACATATAGGTAACACACACACACACATACAGGTAGCGCGCACACACACATACAGGTAGCACGCACACACATACAGGTAGCACGCACACATATACAGGTAACACACACACATACAGGTAACACACACACATATAGGTAACACACACACACACATACAGGTAGCGCGCACACACACATACAGGTAGAACGCACACACATACAGGTAACACACACACATACAGGTAACACACACACATACAGGTAACACACACACATACAGGTAACACACACACACACATACAGGTAGCGCGCACACACATACAGGTAGCGCACACACATACAGGTAGCGCACACACATACAGGTAGCACGCACACACATACAGGTAGCACACACACACACACACACACACACACAGGTAACACACACACACAGGTAACACACACACATACAGGTAGCACACACACACATACAGGTAGCACACACACACACAGGTAACACACACACACACACAGGTAACACACACACACACACAGGTAACACACACACATACAGGTAGCACACACACACATACAGGTAACGCACACACACATACAGGTAGCGCACACACACATACAGGTAGCGCACACACACATACAGGTAGCGCACACGCACATACAGGTAGCGCACACACACATACAGGTAGCGCACACACACATACAGGTAGCGCACACACACATACAGGTAGCGCACACACACATACAGGTAGCGCACACACACATACAGGTAGCGCACACACACATACAGGTAGCGCACACACATACAGGTAGCGCACACACACATACAGGTAGCGCACACACACATACAGCGCACACACACATACAGGTAGCGCACACACACATACAGCGCACACACATACAGGTAGAACACACACACATACAGGTAGCACGCACACACATACAGGTAGAACACACACACATACAGGTAGCGCACACACACACAGGTAACGCACACACACACAGGTAGAACACACACACACACACAGGTAACGCACACACATACAGGTAGCACACACACACATACAGGTAGCACACACACACACACAGGTAGCACACACACACACAGGTAGCACACACACATACAGGTAGCACACACACATACAGGTAGCACACACACACACACAGGTAGCACACACACATACAGGTAGCACACACACACACACATACAGGTAGAACACACACACATACAGGTAGAACACACTAACACACACATACAGGTAGCACACACTAACACACACACATACAGGTAGCACACACTAACACACACACATACAGGTAGAACACACACATACACACATACAGGTATAACACACACATACAGGTAGCACACTCACACACAGGTAGCACACTCACACACACACATACAGGTAGAACACACACACACACCGGTAGCACACACACACATACAGGTAGCACTCACACACACACAGGTAGCACACACATACAGGTAGCACACACGCACATACAGGTAGCACACACTAACACACACATTCAGGTAGCGCACGCACACACACATTCAGGTAGCACACACACACACACACACACACACACACACACACACACACACACACACACACACACACACACACACATACAGGTAGAACACACACACACATACAGGTAGCACACACACACACATACAGGTAACACACACACACACCCACACACACATACAGGTAGCACGCACACACAGATACAGGTAGCGCACACACACAGATACAGGTAGCACGCACACACACACATACAGGTAGCACGCACACACACACACACACACATACAGGTAGAACGCACACACACACATACAGGTAGCACGCACACACACACACACACACACATACAGGTAGCACACACACACACATACAGGTAGCACACACACACACACATACAGGAAGCGCAAACACACACACATACAGGAAGCGCAAACACACACACATACAGGAAGCGCACACACACACACATACAGGAAGCGCACACACACACATACAGGAAGCGCACACACACACACATACAGGAAGCGCACACACACACACATACAGGTAGCGCACACACACACACATACAGGTAGCGCACACACACACACACATACAGGTAGCGCACACACACACACACATACAGGTAGCGCACACACACACATACAGGTAGCGCACACACACACACATACAGGTAGCACACACACATACAGGTAGCACACACACATACAGGTAGCACACACACACACACAGGTAGCACACACACATACAGGTAGCACACACACACACACACATACAGGTAGAACACACACACATACAGGTAGAACACACTAACACACACATACAGGTAGCACACACTAACACACACACATACAGGTAGCACACACTAACACACACACATACAGGTAGAACACACACATACACACATACAGGTAGAACACACACATACAGGTAGCACACTCACACACAGGTAGCACACTCACACACACACATACAGGTAGAACACACACACACACCGGTAGCACACACACACATACAGGTAGCACTCACACACACACAGGTAGCACACACGCACATACAGGTAGCACACACTAACACACACATTCAGGTAGCGCACGCACACACACATTCAGGTAGCACACACACACACACACACACACACACACACACACACACACACACACACATACAGGTAGAACACACACACACATACAGGTAGCACACACACACACATACAGGTAACACACACACACACCCACACACACATACAGGTAGCACGCACACACAGATACAGGTAGCGCACACACACAGATACAGGTAGCACGCACACACACACATACAGGTAGCACGCACACACACACACACACATACAGGTAGAACGCACACACACACATACAGGTAGCACGCACACACACACACACACACACACATACAGGTAGCACACACACACACATACAGGTAGCACACACACACACACATACAGGAAGCGCACACACACACATACAGGAAGCGCAAACACACACACATACAGGAAGCGCACACACACACACATACAGGAAGCGCACACACACACATACAGGAAGCGCACACACACACACATACAGGAAGCGCACACACACACACATACAGGTAGCGCACACACACACACATACAGGTAGCGCACACACACACACATACAGGTAGCACACTCACACACAGGTAGCACACTCACACACACACATACAGGTAGAACACACACACACACCGGTAGCACACACACACATACAGGTAGCACTCACACACACACAGGTAGCACACACATACAGGTAGCACACACGCACATACAGGTAGCACACACTAACACACACATTCAGGTAGCGCACGCACACACACATTCAGGTAGCACACACACACACACACACACACACACACACACACACACACACATACAGGTAGCACACACACACACATACAGGTAACACACACACACACCCACACGCACATACAGGTAGCACGCACACACAGATACAGGTAGCACGCACACACAGATACAGGTAGCGCACACACACAGATACAGGTAGCACGCACACACACACATACAGGTAGCACGCACACACGCACACACACATACAGGTAGAACGCACACACACACATACAGGTAGCACGCACACACACACACACACACACACATACAGGTAGCACACACACACACATACAGGAAGCGCACACACACACATACAGGAAGCGCAAACACACACACATACAGGAAGCGCACACACACACACATACAGGAAGCGCACACACACACATACAGGAAGCGCACACACACACACATACAGGAAGCGCACACACACACACATACAGGTAGCGCACACACACACACATACAGGTAGCGCACACACACACACACATACAGGTAGCGCACACACACACACACACATACAGGTAGCGCACACACACACATACAGGTAGCGCACACACACACACATACAGGTAGCGCGCACACACACACACAGGTAACGCGCACACACAGGTAACGCGCACACACAACGCACACACATACAGGTAACACACACACATACAGGTAACACACACACATACAGGTAACACACACACATACAGGTAACACACACGCATACAGGTAACACACACGCATACAGGTAACGCACACGCATACAGGTAACGCACACACACACATACAGGTAGCACACACACACACATACAGGTAGCACACACACACACACAGGTAGCACACACACACATACAGCTAACACAACCTCGTTATTCAGGGTTATGACCCACTGTCATGTTATGGAGGGCTATAACCCTTCTGTCGTGTAATACAGGCTAATAACCCCTCTATGTCATGTTATGCAGGGTTATGACAACTCTGAGAGCAGTGTGAGGAAGGCCTGTGTATTCTGTCTGGTGGCCCTCTACGCAGTCATAGGGGAGGAGCTAAAACCTCACCTCAACCAACTGTCTGGCAGCAAAGTGAGTGACCATGCCCACTTCCTACTAACCAGACCCATTATCTGTGTTCCAATACATCCACGCTAGCATACTTAATTCTTCAATTCATCAATTCATTTTAAATTACTGGATCAGGAGGATTCCAGAAGAACTGCTTCAGTTCTACAACCCAAACTCTCTTCCGCCTCTCCCCCTCTCTTCTCTCTCTCCAGTTGAAGTTGTTGAATCTGTACATCAAGCGTGCCCAGTCCGGCTCCAGTGGTGGTGAGCCCCCAGCAGACAGCCTATAGAACAGATGAACAGCCCACGGGACAACTATGGAGCTGCACTCTCCCTCTGGAGACTTTTAACACAGACACACAAGGACACACTCTTACATGGATGCACAAACACATACATGCTTACATGAACACACATGTGCACTTACTTACACGCTTACATGAACACACATACGCTTATACGTACATCTGCTTACACATAAACATGCTGATAAGAAGGCTCTGACACACACACACTGTCCTGGACCCCCCCCTCCTGTTACCTCCAAGTCGCCTACTGCAGGGCACTCTGCAATGCACTCTGGGAGGAGAGGAGTGTTGTAGTTCCCCTCACTGACGTTGAAGATCCAACCTGCTCTCTTAGATTCACCCCAGACGTCGACACACCTCGCCCTCTGACCCCGATCTCACTCTGAAGCCTCAACGCTAACGGTTTTAACTTTGGTTTAACTTCCTGATTCTAGTAGAATAGGGGAGGGGCCGGAACAGCAGCATGATGTAGCCACACCCCAGGCAGGACAAATAGATAGAGGGAGGGAAGCGGGTAGAGGAGCATGTATGTGTGTGAGAGGAGGGGGGTGTATATCTGTGGTCAGTCCGTTATAGTGGTTGAGTGGGTTTTAGCCCCTGAAACTGAAGGCAAATCTGAAATGGCACCCTAAACCCTACGTAGTGGACTACTTTTGGCCAGAGCTACATAGTGCCACCACATACAGCTCTGGTCAAACTATAGGGAGTAGGGTGCAATTTCGTCTCAAAGCATTCTCTGTCCGTCGAATGGTGATAGTTCCACCCTGTGGCAGTGGGAACATGGTACGACCTTCCCTGCACAGCACTAATGCTCATAAGCGGGTCACAGTAGATCATAACTGCTCTTAGCAGCTACGTAGGCAGTGAGTGTGAGGAATAGGAGGCATAATGTGCTTGGCTATGCATGACGATGATTTTAACAAGATCTTTTTATCCGGAGCCTATTAACTGTCACAGTAGAAGGGAGGGGGTGAAATTAAAGTTAATGATGTCCACCCCTTTCAGAGAAGTCCATGGTACCTTCCACTGCTCCCCGCCATGTCTTGGATGAGCTCATTTCAGACAGAAAGAGGGGGAGAGGCTTATATACATCAAACTATGACCAGACATGGCTTATTATTATTAATATTATTATTATCACCTAGTGGATATGTAACTATACATGATATTATAAAAAATTTAATAATATCCGATAATGACGTCATTTAGGAGAGTCCCTGAAGGACGTGTGCGCTCTGCGTCCTGATCTATTTTATTTTCTGTTGCGCGTTCCGTAGTCTCTCTCACGTTAGTTTCCCCACCGGGGAGACATGTATTATTTACTGATCAGAAACTGTCGAGTCACCTTTCGCCCCCTCCTTCTCTTCTTTTTGCTTTCCTCGCTTCTGCTTCCTCTTGTTGTCATTCTCTCCCTCTTCTTGTGACATTCTAGTCTTCACTGTGTTTCCCTCAGTGCATTTACAAAGCTGTGCTTACAATAAAATGAAAAATAAAGAAAACTTGTACAGACCATAATAAACATGGTTTCTGTCTGTTACTGTGAGGGACAACTGTTCTGCTAACACACACACACACACACACACACATACACACACACACACACACACACACGTGTTCTACAATTAAACCAAGTCGTGTCCCTTGCGCACTGACTGGAATCAACTGGTAATTATTTACCAGAGGACAACACAGGGAAGATACTTCTGCTGGACAGTGTGTGTGAATGTGTCTAAATGTGAAAGCTGCAGGATAGATGGTCAACGTGAAAGCTGCAGAATAGATAGTCTACCTGAAGCTGAACTATAACCTCGTATTAGGCTCGGAATGTGTGGTTGGGAGAGGTAACTTCAGTAGTAGGCTGTTGTAGTAGTTGTTACTGGATCTGTCCTGGAAGGACAATGTGAAAAGAAAATATCTAAGCCAGTAGAGAACAGTTTGGGTTGTCCCTTTAATGTGAATCCGGACCAAATGTGTGGCCTTTCACATTTCCTCTCAAACTTAATTGAATTCTCTTGTTTATTTTGATCCAGTTCAATGATCATACAGTGCAGAATGGAAAGTATTCAGACCCCTTCACTTTTTCCACATTTTGTTACGTTACAGCCTTGTTCTAAAATTGATTAAATTAAATGGTTTCCTCATCAATCTACACACAATACCCCATAATGACAAAGCGAAAACGTTTTTTAGAAATGTTTATTTGCATAAGTATTCAGACCCTTTGCTATGAGACTAGAGATTGAGCTCAGGTGCATCCTGTTTCCATTGATCATCCTTGAGATGTTTCTACAACTTTGAGTCCACCTAGGGTAAATTCAATTGATTGGACACGATTTGGAAAGGCACACCTGTCGATTTAAGGTCCCACAGTTCAGTGCATGTCAGAGCAAAAACCAAGCCATGAGGTCAAAGGAATTGTCCGTAGAGCACTGAGACAGGATTATGTCGAGGCACAGATCTGGGACAGGGTACCAAAAAATGTCTGCACCATTGAAGGTTCCCAAGAACACAGTGGCCTCCATCATTCTTAAATGGAAGAAGTTTGGAACCACCAAGACTCCTCCTTGAGCTGGCCGCCCAGCCAAACTGAGCAATCTGGGGAGAAGGGCCTTGGTCAGGGAGGTGACCAAGAACCCGAGGTCACTCTGACAGAGCTCCAGAGTTCTGTGGAGATGGGAGAACCTTCCAGAAGGACAACCATCTTTGCAGCACTGCACCAATCAGGCCTTTATGGTAGAGTGGCCAGATGGAAGCCACTCCTCAGTAAAGTCACATGACTTCCCACTTGGAGTTTGCCAAAAGGCACCTAAAGGACTCTGACTATGAGAAACAAGATTCTCTGGTTTGATGAAACCAAGGTTTAAGTCTTTGACCTGAATGCCAAGCATCACGTCTGGAGAAAACCTGGCACCATCCCTATGGTGAAGCATGGTGGTGGCCGCATCATGCTGTAGGGATGTTTTTCAGCGGCAAGGACTAGGAGACTAGTTAGGATTGAGGGAAAGATGAACGGAGCAAAGTACAGAGAGATCCTTGATGAAAACCTACTCAGGACCTCAGACTGGGGCGAAGGTTCACCTTCCAACAGGACAACAACCTTAAGCACACAGCCAAGACAACGCAGGAGTGGCTTCGGTACAAGTCTCTGAATGTCCTTGAGTGGCCCAGCCAGAGCCCGGACTTGACCCGATCTAACATCTCTGGAGAGACTTGAAATTATCAGTGCAGCGACGCTCCACATCCAACCTGACAGAGCTTGAGAGGATCTGCAGAGAAGAATGGGAGAAACTCCCCAAATACAGGTGTGCCAAGCTTGTAGCGTCATACCCAAGAAGACTAGAAGCTGTACTCGCTGCCAAAGGTGCTTCAACAAAGTACTGAATAAAGGGTCTGAATACTTACGTAAATGTTATATTTCTGTTTTTGCTTTGTCATTATGGGGTATTGTGTGTAGATTGGGGGGGGGGAAATAATTTGAACCATTTTAGAATAAGTAACAATGTGGAAAAAGTTAATGGGTCTGAATACTTTATGAATGCACTGTTTGTGAGGCATGGGATATTGGAATAACACTATGTTGGAGACCAAAGTTCATAGCAGTTTCTATATTCACAGGTTAATATGTGACATTATCTGATTCTTAACTCAAGATAAGGGTGGGTAGTCCTGCTATTGCATGAGTGAAGATTCATGACTGATTTATGTTCTTTATAAATGCACACTGACCTCTTACAGCATGAAATCCAGACACAGGGTTAGTGGTTAACATGTGTGTCCTAAAGAGCCTCTGTGTCCCCATCCCAAATATCTCTAACTACAATCACTCCCACTAAATATATCTGAATTCACTTCTGTTGGCCTTGGTCCAACACCGCATCTATCCATTCCTCTCTTTTCTATAATAGGAACACAATGTTCTCTGGGAGCAGAGGGGTGTGAACATGCTAGCCTGTAGTAGCTGACTATTTTCACTGATTTATGATGTCTCGGTTGAATTATGCATTTGTGTATTATGATTATGTCAATGTATGTGATGGGTTGCCTGTGCCTGCTATGAACTGGTCACATCGGTGTTATAACGTCGATGGGTTGACGAAAGCTCCGAGGGAGCCCATTGGCTGAGCTGGGTGCGCTTGGCACCAGAGCGGCTCTCTGATTGGCCCAGAGACTCTGTGGCATCTACTGCGGCTGGAAGTTTTTTTTTTGGTTTTGTGAGGGCATAGTCTGTTGAGAAGCCATGTTTATGCTGGCTGCTTTTGTGACAACTGCCACTCTTCTGATGTTTAAAGACTCTTATTTAACCGGCCGGGAACTGTAGCCCTGGTCACACAAGTCCGCGATGAAAAAAGGAGAGAGGTTTCGGAGGGCACAGGAAGCGCTGGCTGCGACCTTCGCATAGGAGGATTCCAAACATCCGTGAATCAAAAGCAAGTGAAGTTTGCTAATGCTACTAGCCTGTAAATGCTAGCTAGTTAATTCAGACGGACATTGCGTGTGAATGCGGTGTGTGGACTGTCAACAACATCCCCCTGCAATTACGTAATGTTGCTAGCTAGGTGGCTAGCTATGGCTGGGTTTGGGATGTTACGGTGTGCCATGTCGCCGGCGAAATTGACTTTCGAGGACCGCAAGTGAGCTAACTAGCGCTAGCTGGGTAGCTAGCGTTAGTGGTGCAGGGTTTCGCTAGCAAACGGTTATTTAGCATGCTGCTGGTAATCAACCCAACGTAATTGTTGTGGATTCTGTTGTTAACTAGCTAGCTAACGTATGTCTGTTAACTTTACCTAGCTAGTTAGTCTGTTTGTTGTCTTCACATCAGTCCAGATTTCTACTTTAACTTGCCAGCCATATTGTAACCAATTATGGCGATATATCACCCGGCTAGTGGAGCGCTATCAGTACACTGTTATTCGATCTTCAGTTAGCTACCTACAGTAGTTATCTAACAGCAGCTAACTAGCCATCTTCTTAGCCAACCACCAGTAGCTAGCAGTTAGCCAGTAGTAGCAAACACAACTATCTAACTAGCTACCTTGGTTAACTTTCTCTTAAATCTTCTTTAGTCCACCAGCAGCGGTTTATTCTCCCGCTAGCTGCGGTCCCTTCCCCGGAGGCAATCTGGCGGCCCTTCGGCTAGAGGCGGAGGAGAAGGAGCTGGGGGCCATGGCCTGGGTGCTGAAGATGGACGATGCCACCATCGAGTCAGGGCTGGTACACGACTTCGATGCCAGTCTGTCGGGCATCGGGCAGGAGCTGGGGGCTGGCGCATACAGTATGAGGTTAGAGAGACCGTTTGGTATACAATATAGATATATCAGTGTGTCTGGACATGGGATGGAAGCTACAAACAGTTCCCACTATGTCTCCTAAACCCTGGGATTTACCCAATATGGAGGAATGACATTTTGTGTGTGTTGTATCCCATCCCCTCTGTGTGGTATGTGCGTGTTGGTCTTTGTTTTGGAGTGTGTTGGGATGGAGGGGGCCGTCACAGCAGGTTGCCATGGAGGACAGAGGGCTTAAATACCCTACTAGACACAAAGAGGGAGGAGGGGGAGGGGGGTGTAGAGTGGACAGCGGCAGAATGTAGGGAACATAAACCCTAAGCACAGGGAGGGAGGGGGGATAAGCTCTCCCCCACCACCTCTCTCTGGGTGGCTGTGGCACCTCTTGGAGTGATGACAACATGGTGTAACTGGGGTTACTATTGCAGCAATGAGCTGGGATGCTCAGGGGAGTTTGTAACTGTACCAGTCAGATCATCCACAATGGAAAAGACACACACACACCTTCAGTGTCACACACAGTTATGAAACACCACCCTCACAGTACCTTAACAGCCCTATGTGTGCATGTGTGTTTTCCCCACAGATGTTTTTGTGAAGTAGGTTGTGTTTCTGTGCGAAAGAGTTCCAGGACTGTCAGCTGTCTTATCATGATCCTCCCTGTGTGTGTCTCACATGTTTAGAGAGCAGCTGTGGTGCTCAGTAGGAACAGAATGTCTGTTTGTCAGTGGAGCCGGCTCCTCGTGTGTCAGGAAGCAGATGCAGTTTCCTTGGCAGCAATGCTGAGTGGGGAAGCGGCTTTGCAACTGGCATGCCATGCAGGAGGCATCGGAGTTGGGTTAGGGTGGGACAGGGAGAATACAGTACACTGTCTGCAGTAGTTGTTTATGAGGGGTCTGTTCCAGAGTTTGAATTATACCATGACATTCAGGGGGTCTCTATTTGTTTTTATGTGGGACCTTGTTTGTGTGGACGTGCTTGCGTATGCAATAAACAGTAAATACATGTCGTTTACCGGTAAAAAAACATCCTACCTTTTTAATTTGGCATGAACACAGCCATTTATGATGTTTTCATCTTATTGTCAAACAAATCTCTTCAAAAAAATGGCCTCCCTGCGCATGTTCGTCCACTCAAATAATTCCAGCATCCAAACTGTGCACATGCGCCATTTGATTAATGGAACGAAACATCTGTTACAAATCACAAGTATAATGACATTTGCCGATTGTCATTGGGTCTACACTCTTGTAACCTTAATTTATTGGTGCCTTACTGACAATCAAACCTTTTTTTTGTAGAAAGAAAAGTTGGGACACATGAAATTCCAACTTGTAGCTCAGTTGGTAGTGCATGGTACCTCTAACCCCAGGGTTGTGGGTTTGATTCCCGCAGGGAACCAGTATGAAAATATATGAACTCACTACTGTAAGTTGCACTGGATAAGAGTGTCTGCTAAATGACAGAAATGTAACATTAAATACGGGACCTTCGCGGGATGACAAGTGCACCCACCCACATGGATTGTTTTGTTTAAACCATGTCATGGCAGTGGACTTGTTTGTTTAATTTGGAATAATCTTTTTATTTTAAGATATACCACTCTAGCAGACTAATTCACACTATGGTCTGTTCCAATAGTTCAAGGATTCCTTCCTCTCCCTTCATTGCCTATTTTCTTTCACTGATCTGACATCACTGGATTGATGGAAGCTATTTAGTGAAAAATGTTCACCTATCCAATCTTGTCAGATTATTAGTTTTTACTTCAAGGTAGAGGAGGTCTTCTACAGCTTGACTTGACCTAAGAGCATTATGTGGACTTTAAATTCAGACTGCCAACTCCCCCCACATTTTCAAAGTGAACTTCATTAACCTGAGCTGTTCCAGGGACCATGAACACATTTCTTGGCATATAGAAGAGACTTTGGTTACCCGGGCACACACACACTTCTGCCTGGCGCTAGGATCTGTTAGGGTGAGCTGGGGACAGGCTGTCTGTCTGGAGCTGGTGCCAAGTGGATGTGTGCAGGTTGTCAGACTGGCTCGTGTGTTGTAAAACAGAAAAGTATTTTCCAGTGGGACACTTCAAACTGTTGCTGTTTCAACAGGGCTACTTAGTCTTACTTACCCTAACTATTCTCTCTCCCACCATCTCTCTTTGTCTCTCCAGTGATGTGCTGGCCCTGCCAATCTTTAAACAGGAGGACTCCAGTCTTCCTTCAGACTGTGAGAGCAGCAGTCTCAATCCTCCCTTCCAGTACGTTCTCTGTGCTGCCACCTCCCCTGCTGTCAAACTACACGATGAGACGCTCACCTACTTGAACCAAGGTGACTTACTCACTCACTCCTGTCATGGGAAACTACCTTAACTATGCTGTAAACAAACCCACACTCACATGGTAATGCTTAATAGCTCTCCACCAATAGCAAGAATGGATGTTGTCTGTTTTCAAACAGCAGAGATACACAATCACTCAAACCTCATCTTAACCCCCTCTGTGTCTCAGGCCAGTCTTATGAGATCCGTATGCTGGACAACCGAAAGCTGGCAGAGTTACCAGAGATTAACAACAAGAGTGTCAAGGTCAGAAATGTTAAGATTGCAGCTTTTCTGTGTGCGTGGTTTCTTTGTCGTTGTGTTATGATTGTTGCGGTCGTTGTGTGGGTGGTGTTTCATAACTGTGTGTGTGTGTGTAGAGCATCGTTAGGGTGGTGTTTCATGACAGAAGACTCCAGTACACAGAGCACCAGCAACTGGAGGGGTGGAAATGGAATCGCCCTGGAGACCGTCTCCTAGATATTGGTAAGAACACTTAAGTGTGTGTGTAGCAGTCAGTACATGTGATGCCTTAAGGGGGGGGTGTTTGTTTTTCGTTCTGTATGTAATACTAATTTGTAGTGTGTGTGTGTAGACATCCCTCTGTCAGTGGGTATTGTGGAGGCGAAGGCCAACCCCGCTCAGCTCAACGCTGCCGAATTCCTCTGGGACCTCAACAAGAGAGCCTCCGTGTTTGTGCAGGTAACACACCAATCCACACACACACACACATACACACACTTCCCTGTAGTCACATTGACTCTCCTCTGTCTCTCTTCTCTCCATCTTTGTGTGTAGGTTCACTGCATCAGTACAGAGTTCACCCCTAGGAAGCATGGAGGAGAGAAGGGAGTTCCCTTCAGGATCCAGCTGGACACTTTCAGACAGGGAGACAACGGAGAGTACACCGAACACCTCCACTCTGCCTCCTGCCAAATCAAAGTCTTCAAGGTACCCACACACAGGGCGGCAGGTAGCCTAGTGGTTAGAGCGTTGGGCCAGTAACCCAAAAGGTTGCTAGATCGAATCCCCGAGCTGACAAGGTAAAAATCTGTCATTCTGCAGTTAACAGTTAACCCACTTGTTCGTAGGCTGTCATTGTAAATAAGAATTTGTTCTTAATTGACTTGCCTAGTTAAATAAAACACACACACACACATTCTCTGAACAGTCAATCACACTTACACACTTTGACATACTAAGTCAGATGACAAGCCTGCACCGGATTTAACATTCTGCATTCCCTCTTTCTCTCTCTCTCTCTCTCTCTCTCTTTCTCTCCTCCCCCCCCCAGCCAAAGGGGGCAGACAGGAAACAGAAGACTGACAGAGAGAAGATGGAGAAACGAACGTCTCAGGAAAAGGAGAAGTACCAGCCCTCCTACGACACAACCATACTATCAGAGGTTAGTCAGTCTGGGGGTTTGAATGGCATTTAATTAGGACTGGAAAACTAGAAGGCACTTAAACAGAGTTTGCATGTATTGGAAGTGTCACTTACAGGTATTAGTAGGCAAGTTTTATATTTGTTTTGTTTGCAGTCAGATTGTGAGTGTGCATGTTTGTGTGAAACTTAGTGTGTGTGTGTGTTTGTGTAGATGAGGCTGGAGCCCATCATAGAGGAGGCAGGAGACTATGAGCTGAAGAAGTCCAGCAAGCGGACGCTGCCGGCTGATTGTGGGGACTCGCTGGCCAAGAGAGGCACTGTAAGTGTCCTATATATTATACAGTAAATTAGGGAAGTATTCAGACTCCCTCCATTTTTCCACATTTTGTTATGTTACAGCCTTAGTCTAAAATTGATTCAATTGTCCCCCCCCCCCCCAATCTACACCCAATACCCCATAATGACAAAGCAAAAACAGTTTTTTAGAGATGTTTGCAAATGTATTAAACAAAATTAAAACTGCTTATCAGAGCAAAAACCAATCCATGAGGTCGACGGAATTGTCCATAGACCACTGAGACAGGATTATGTCGAGGCACAGATCTGGGGAAGGGTACCAAAACATTACTGCAGCATTGAGGATCCCTAAGAGCGCAGTGGCCTCCATCATTCTTAAATAACAGAAGTTTGGAACCACCAAGACTCCTCCTTGAGCTGGTCGCCCAGCCAAACTGTGCAATCGGGGGATTAGGGCCTTGGTCAGGGAGGTGTCCAAGAACCCGATGGTCACTCTGACAGAGTTCCTCTGTGGAGATGGGAGAACCTTCCAGAAGGACCACCATCTCTGCAGAACTCCACCATTTTCAGGCCTTTATGGTAGAGTGGCCAGACGGAAGCCACTCCTCAGTAAAAGTCACATGACAGCCCACTTGGAGTTTGCCAAAAGGCACCTGAAAGACTCTGACCACGAGAAACAAGATTCTCTGGTCTGATGAAACCAAGATTGAACTCTTCCACCTGAATGCCAAGCATTCCGTCTCAAGGAAACTTGGTACCCTCCCTACGGTGAAGCATGGTGGTGGCAGCATCATGCTGTGGAGATGTTTTTCAGTGGCCGGGACTGGGAGACTAGTCATGATTGAGGGAAAGATGAACGAAGCAATGTACAGAGAGATCCTTGATGAAAACCTGCTCCAGAGTGCGCATGACCTCAGACTGGGGCGAAGGTTCACCTTTCAACTGGACAACGACACTAAGCACACAGCCAAGACAACACAGGAGTGGCTTCGGTACAAGTCTCTGAATGTCCTTGAGTGGCCCAGCCAGAGCCCGGACTTGACCCGATCGAACATCTCTGGAGAGACTTGAAATTATCAGTGCAGCGACGCTCCCCATCCAACCTGACAGAGCTTGAGAGGATCTGCAGAGAAGAATGGGAGAAACTCCCCAAATACAGGTGTGCCAAGCTTGTACCCAAGAATACTCAAG
Organism: Salvelinus alpinus; assembly: GCF_045679555.1. Lineage (NCBI taxonomy): Eukaryota > Metazoa > Chordata > Actinopteri > Salmoniformes > Salmonidae > Salvelinus > Salvelinus alpinus. The sequence continues at coordinate 24,642,172 of NC_092111.1, read as the reverse complement.
GCTGTACTCGCTGCCAAAGGCACTTAAACAAAGTACTGAATAAAGGGGCTGATCTTATGTAAATGTGATATTTCCTTAATTTTTTTTATTTCTATATATAAACGTGCAAACATTTCTATAAACCTGTTTTTGCTTTGTCATTATGGGGTATTGTGTGTAGATTGATGAGGGGGAAAAACTTTTTAATCCATTTTAGAATAAGGCTGTAACGTAACAAAATTTGGAAAAAGTAAAGGGGTCTGAAAACCTTCCAAATGCACTGTATATCCTATCCTTGACTTATTCCACATTTTGTTGGTACAGCCTGAATTCAAAATCTACACACAATATCGCATAATGACAAAACGAAAACATGTTTTTGGATAAAAAAAAAAAAATGTATTAAGTTAAATAACAAAAATATCTAATTTACCAAAGTATTCACACCCCTGAGTCAATACATGTTATAATCACCTTTGGCAGCGTTTACAGCTGTGAGTCTCTGGGTAAGTCTCAAAGAGCTTTGCACACCTGGATTGTACAATATTGTCACATTTATTCTTTAAAAAATTCTTCAAGCTCTGTCAAATGTGTTGTTGATCATTGCTAGACAGCCATTTTCAAGTCTTGCGATGGATTTTCAAGCTGATTTAAGTTAATTGTAACTAGGACACTCGGGAACATTCAATGTTGTCTTGGTAAGCAACTCCAGTGTATATTTGGCCTTGTTTTAGGTTATTGTCCTACTGAAAGATGAATTTGTCTCCCACTGTCTGTTGGAAAGCAGGCTGAACCAGGTTTTCCTCTACGATTTTGCCTGTGCTTAGCTCTATTCCATTTCTTTTTATCAACAAAAAAAACTTCCTAGACCTTGCCAAGCATACCCATAACCTGATGCAGATGCCAAGCATACCCATAACCCGATGCAGATGCCAAGCATACCCATAACCTGATGCAGATGCCAAGCATACCCATAACCTGATGCAGATGCCAAGCATACCCATAACCTGATGCAGATGCCAAGCATACCCATAACCCGATGCAGATGCCAAGCATACCCATAACCCGATGCGGATGCCAAGCATACCCATATCAATGAATCCAAGATGGCGTAGCAGTCGGACGTGTCTTTGTCTTGTCTTGTCCCGTGTAAATAGTCCTCGTATTTTTCGTATACATTTCGTATATATTTTAATTTCACTTTCCATCTAGGAACTGAATATACATTCCTACATTCCGCCTCACCCAATGTGGTACGGACCTGCTATTTTTTATACTTTAGAACCGTAACCCCAATCAGAAGCTAGCCAGATAACTAGCTACTAGCTAGTAGTCAGTTAGCCACTGCTGCGGTCTTCACCCTTAACTCGGACACAGCCAGCTTCAGCTCGGGCCAATACCTGCCAGTCTGCAAGCGCGATATCAACCCAGAGCATATAGGACTGCTTTTTCTCTACCACATCACCGGATTCCTGACGCAAGCTCTGGACAATTACACCGTATCATCACAGCTAGCTAGCTGCAACCGAGTGGCTACTACTGGCTAACACCTCTGTCCCGAAGCAAGCACCAGTTAGCCTTGAGCTAGCCTCGAGCTAGGCCCATCTGCCGGCTAGCCGAAGAGGTCTACCAGCGAATTCTTGGGCTACAATACCTCTTTTGCCAATTGGACTGGACCTTTTTTTGCCGACACAGAGCCCTGCCAATCCATCACAACTGGTCTAAATCAGCTACAAGCTAATTTAGCCATTTTTTTGCCGCTGCTAGTAGCTTTTACCTTCTGCACAGACACCAGCCCTGTTATTAGCCTGGATATTACTCACCAATTTACCAGCATCGGACTGTCTCTCGACAACAACGCCGGATTCCTGCCGTAATCCCTGAGCCACTACTTCTGATCCTCACAGCTAGCTTGCAGCTAGCGCAGCTAGCGCCACTGCCACGAAGCTAGCACCAGTTAGCAAACACAATTCTACAATTCACAACCTCTCTTTCGCCACCGCCATCCGGCTTGGATTCTCTGTCGACACGACCACGTCTGAGCAGACCCCCTCCGTCTGAGCAGACCACCCCCCGGGCTACTAACTTTAAACGCCGCGTGCTAGCTTAGTGGAGGCCTCCCTGCTCCATCTACGGATGCCCCCTGGACACTATGATCACTCGGCTACATAGCTGATGCCTGCTTGACTGTCCATTAATTCACGGTACTCCATTCTGTTTATTTGTGTTTTATCTGTCGGCTCTGTGCTTTAACTCAGGATCTGTGTGTAGTTAATCCGACCCTCTCTGCGTAGTCGTCGCCATTTTTACCTGTTGTTGCTGTGTTAGACTAGCACCCTGTTATTGCTGCTGTTATCTTACCTGTTGTTTTAGCTAGCTCTCCCAATCAAGACCTGCAATCACTTTATGCCTTATTGTATGTCTCTCTCAAATATCAATATGCCTTGCATACTGTTGTTCAGGCTAGTTATCATTATCATTGTTTTGGTTTGCAATGGACCCTGTAGTTCCACTCTCCGTACCTCTGATACCTCCTTTGTCCCACCCCCCACACATGCGGTGACCTCACCCATTGAGACCAGCATGTCCAGAGATACAACCTCTCTTATCATCACCCAGTGCCTGGGCTTGCCTCCGCTGTACCCGCGCCCCACCATACCCCTGTCTGCACATTATGCCCAGAATCTATTCTACCACGCCCATAAATCTGCTCCTTTTATTCTTTGTCCCCAACGCTCTAGGCGACCAGTTTTGATAGCCTTTAGCCGCACCCTCATCCTACTACTCCTCTGTTCCTCGGGTGATGTGGAGGTAAACCCAGGCCCTGCATGTCCCCAGTCACCCTCATTTGTTGACTTCTGTGATCGAAAAAGCCTTGGCCTCATGCATGTCAACATCAGAAGCCTCCTCCCTAAGTTTGCCTTACTCACCGCTTTAGCACACTCTGCCAACCCTGATGTCCTTGCCGTGTACGAATCCTGGCTTAGGAAGGCCACCAAAAATTCTGAGATTTCCATACCCAACTATAACACTTTCCGTCAAGATAGAACTTTCAAAGGGGGAGGAGTTGCAATCTACTGCAGAGATAGCCTGCAAAGTTCTGTCATACTTTCCAGGTCTATGCCCAAACAGTTCGAACTTCTAATTTTAAAAATTAATCTCTCCAGAAATAAGTCTCTCACTGTTGCCGCCTGCTACCGACCCCCCTCAGCTCCCAGCTGTGCCCTGGACACCATCTGTGAATTGATCGCTCCCCATCTAGCTTCAGAGTTTGTTCTGTTAGGTGACCTAAACTGGGATATGCTTAACACCCCGGCAGTCCTACAAATCAAGCTTGATGCCCTCAATCTCACACAAATCATCAAGGAACCCACCAGGTACAACCCTAAATCCGTAAACATGGGCACCCTAATAGACATTATCCTGACCAACCTGCCCTCCAAATACACCTCTGCTGTCTTCAATCAAGATCTCAGCGATCACTGCCTCATTGCCTGTATCCGCCACGGGTCCGCGGTCAAACGACCACCCCTCATCACTGTCAAACGCTCCCTAAAACACTTCTGCGAGCAGGCCTTTCTAATCGACCTGGCCCGGGTACCCTGGAAGGATATTGACCTCATCCCGTCAGTTGAGGATGCCTGGTCATTCTTTAAATGTTACTTCCTCACCATATTAGACAAGCATGCTCCGTTCAAAAAATGCAGAACCAAGAACAGATATAGCCCTTGGTTCACTCCAGACCTGACTGCCCTCGACCAGCACAAAAACATCCTGTGGCGAACTGCAATAGCATCGAAGAGCCCCCGCGATATGCAACTGTTCAGGGAAGTCAGGAACCAATACACGCAGTCAGTCAGGAAAGCAAAGGCCAGCTTTTTCAAGCAGAAATTTGCATCCTGTAGCTCTAACTCCAAAAAGTTCTGGGATACTGTAAAGTCCATGGAGAACAAGAGCACCTCCTCCCAGCTGCCCACTGCACTGAGGCTAGGTAACACGGTCACCACCGATAAATCCGTGATAATCGAAGACTTCAACAAGCATTTCTCAATGGCTGGCCATGCCTTCCTCCTGGCGACTCCAACCTTGGCCAACAGCCCCGCCCCCCCCGCTGCTACTCGCCCAAGCCTCCCCAGCTTCTCCTTTACCCAAATCCAGATAGCAGATGTTCTGAAAGAGCTGAAAAACCTGGACCCATACAAATCAGCTGGGCTTGACAATCTGGACCCCCTATTTCTGAAACTGTCCGCCGCCATTGTCGCACCCCCTATCACCAGCCTGTTCAACCTCTCCTTCGTATCATCTGAGATCCCCAAGGATTGGAAAGCTGCCGCGGTCATCCCCCTCTTCAAAGGGGGAGACACCCTGGACCCAAACTGTTACAGACCTATATCCATCCTGCCCTGCCTATCTAAGGTCTTCGAAAGCCAAGTCAACAAACAGATCACTGACCATCTCGAATCCCACCGTACCTTCTCCGCTGTGCAATCCGGTTTCCGAGCCGGTCACGGGTGCACCTCAGCCACGCTCAAGGTACTAAACGATATCATAACCGCCATCGATAAAAGACATTACTGTGCAGCCGTCTTCATCGACCTGGCCAAGGCTTTCGACTCTGTCAATCACCATATTCTTATCGGCAGACTCAGTAGCCTCGGTTTTTCTAATGACTGCCTTGCCTGGTTCACCAACTACTTTGCAGACAGAGTTCAGTGTGTCAAATCGGAGAGCATGTTGTCCGGTCCTCTGGCAGTCTCTATGGGGGTACCACAGGGTTCAATTCTCGGGCCGACTCTTTTCTCTGTATACATCAATGATGTTGCTCTTGCTGCGGGCGATTCCCTGATCCACCTCTACGCAGACGACACCATTCTATATACTTCCGGCCCTTCCTTGGACACTGTGCTATCTAACCTCCAAACGAGCTTCAATGCCATACAACACTCCTTCCGTGGCCTCCAACTGCTCTTAAACGCTAGTAAAACCAAATGCATGCTTTTCAACCGTTCGCTGCCTGCACCCGCACGCCCGACTAGCATCACCACCCTGGACGGTTCCGACCTAGAATATGTGGACATCTATAAGTACCTAGGTGTCTGCCTAGACTGCAAACTCTCCTTCCAGACTCATATCAAACATCTCCAATCCAAAATCAAATCAAGAATCGGCTTTCTATTCCGCAACAAAGCCTCCTTCACTCACGCCGCCAAACTTACCCTAGTAAAACTGACTATCCTACCGATCCTCGACTTCGGCGATGTCATCTACAAAATAGCTTCCAATACTCTACTCAGCAAACTGGATGCAGTTTATCACAGTGCCATTCGTTTTGTTACTAAAGCACCTTATACGACCCACCACTGCGACCTGTATGCCCTAGTCGGCTGGCCCTCGCTACATGTTCGTCGTCAGACCCACTGGCTCCAGGTCATCTACAAGGCTATGCTAGGTAAAGTGCCGCCTTATCTCAGTTCACTGGTCACGATGGCTACACCCACCCGCAGCACGCGCTCCAGCAGGTGTATCTCACTGATCATCCCTAAAGCCAAAACCTCATTTGGACGCCTTTCCTTCCAGTTCTCTGCTGCCTGCGACTGGAACGAATTGCAAAAATCTCTGAAGTTGGAGACTTTTATCTCCCTCAACAACTTTAAAAATCTGGTATCCGAGCAGCTAACCGATCGCTGCAGCTGTACATAGTCCATCTGTAAACTACCCACCCAATTTACCTACCTCACCCCCCATACTGCTTTTAGTTATTTACTTTTCTGCTCTTTTGCACACCAGTATCTCTTCTTGCACATGATCATCTGATGATTTATCACTCCAGTGTTAATCTGCTAAATTGTAATTATTCGATTTATTGCCTACCTCATGCCTTTTGCACACATTGTATATAGATTCTCTTTTTTTTTTTCTACCATGTTATTGACTTGTTTATTGTTTACTCCATGTGTAACTCTGTGTTGTCTGTTCACACTGCTATGCTTTATCTTGGCCAGGTCGCAGTTGCAAATGTGAACTTGTTCTCAACTAGCCTACCTGGTTAAATAAAGGTGAAATAAAATTTAAAAAATAACCCGATGCAGATGCCAAGCATACCCATAACCCGATGCAGATGCCAAGCACACCCATAACCCGATGCAGATGCCAAGCATACCCATAACCCGATGCAGATGCCAAGCATACCCATAACCCGATGCAGATGCCAAGCATACCCATAACCCGATGCAGATGCCAAGCATACCCATAACCCGATGCAGATGCCAAGCATACCCATAACCCGATGCAGATGCCAAGCATACCCATAACCCGATGCAGATGCCAAGCATACCCATAACCCGATGCAGATGCCAAGCATACCCATAACCCGATGCAGATGCCAAGCATACCCATAACCCGATGCAGATGCCAAGCATACCCATAACCCGATGCAGATGCCAAGCATACCCATAACCCGATGCAGATGCCAGCATACCCATAACCCGATGCAGATGCCAAGCATACCCATAACCCGATGCAGATGCCAAGCATACCCATAACCCGATGCAGATGCCAAGCATACCCATAACCCGATGCAGATGCCAAGCATACCCATAACCCGATGCAGATGCCAAGCATACCCATAACCCGATGCAGATGCCAAGCATACCCATAACCCGATGCAGATGCCAAGCATACCCATAACCCGATGCAGCCGCCAAGCATACCCATAACCCGATGCAGCCGCCAAGCATACCCATAACCCGATGCAGATGCCAAGCATACCCATAACCCGATGCAGATGCCAAGCATACCCATAACCCGATGCAGATGCCAAGCATACCCATAACCCGATGCAGATGCCAAGCATACCCATAACCCGATGCAGATGCCAAGCATACCCATAACCCGATGCAGCCGCCAAGCATACCCATAACCCGATGCAGCCGCCTCTGTGCTTGAAAATATGAAGATTGGTGCTCAGTGTTGTGTTGGATTTGCCCCAAACATAACACTTTGTATTCAGGACATTAAGTTCATTTCTATGCCACATTTTTTAAAGTTTTACGTTAGTCCCTTATTGCAAACAGGATGCATACTTTGGAATATTTTATTCTGTACAGGCTTCCTTCTTTTCACTTTGTAGTTACTCCACAATACTATCCTAAATGACAATGTTGTAGATCCATCCTCAGTTTTCTCCTATCACAGCCATTACACTCTGTTTTAAAGTCACCATTGGCCACATGGTGAAATCCCTTAGCGGTTCCTTCTTCTCTGTCAAATGAGTTAGGAAGGACGCCTGTATCTTTGTAGTGACTGGGTGTATTGATACACCATCCAAAGTGTAATTAAAAACTTCAACATTTTCAAAGGGATATTCAATGTCTGTTTATTTTTTCCCATCTACCATTAGATGGCCTTTGCGAGGCATTGGAAAACCTCCCTGGTCTTTGTGGTTGAATCTGTGTTTGAAATTCACTGCTCGACTGAGGGACCTTACAGATAATTGTATGTGTGGGGTACAGAGATGAGGTAGATATGTTAAACACTATTGTACACATTGTGACTAGTTAAACCAAAGTTTACTCCCTAACTTATTTAGGCTTGCCATAACAAAGGAGTTGAATACTTATTGACTCAAGACATTTCAGCTTTTTTTTTGTTCTTTTTTTTTTTTGTTGAAAAACATCATTCCACTTTGACATTATGGGGTATTGTGTGCAGGCCAGTGATACAAAATCTCAATTTGATCAATTTTAAATTCAGACTGTAATATAACAAAATGTGAGAGAAGTCTAGGTGTGTGAATACTTTCTGAAGGCACTATATATTATATAAACATCCTCCACTCCTGTCAAGGCAGTGAATATAATATGTGGAGTGAGTTGATGCTTGGTAATTGGTGACGGTAATGCTCAGTAGTATTATGGCAGTGTGTTGTCTCTCTCTCCTCTCTGGTCAGTGTTCTCCGTGGCCTGATGCCTACATCAGCTCTCCACAGACAGCTGGCCCCTCTTTCTCCTCTACACCGCTCTCCACATACACTGCCTCCTCTGTACCTGACAGGTAGGCCCGTGTGTGAGAGTGAGAAAATTCTGTGTGGACATAGTGAGATAATGCTGACTGTGACTGTTGTATTCCAGTGGCCCCTCGTCGCCCAATCACCAGACAGACCCTGTCAGCCAAGTCGTCACAGAGGTTAGTATACATCACACACACACACACGGACGTGTCTCAAATCCTGTAAAAACTTCTCATTTAACAAAAGCCTCCAGTTTAGGTTGTATTTATGTTGAAATTCATTGTTAACCCCCCCAACACACCCTCTTCTCTTTATCTATATCCCTCTCTCCAGCAGCTCAGTCCTACGGCTACCATCAAGGAGGCTCAGAAGTGGCTTGTCAAGAACCGCTTCAACACATATGCACGACTCTTCTCCCACTTCTCAGGTACACACACACACTTCGCATTGTGTAGGTTATTTTGTAGGCGTTATTAAAGTCAACCTTTTGTAATGTCATCCAGAGATGGCGCTCCTAGTGGCCGGGGACTTTAATGCAGGGAAACTTAAATCAGTTTTACCGCATGTTAAATGTGCAACCAGAGGGAAAACAACTCTAGACCACCTTTACTCCACACACAGAGACACGTACAAAGCTCTCCCTCACCCTCCATTTGGCAAATCTGACCATAATTCTATCCTCCTGATTCCTGCTTACCAGCAAAAATGAAAGCAGGAAGCACCAGTGACTCGATCAATAAAAAAGTGGTCAGATGCAGCAGATGCTAAGCTACAGGACTGTTTTGTTAGCACAGACTGGAATATGTTCCGGGATTCTTCCGATGGCATTGAGGAGTACCCCACATCAATCACTGGCTTTATCAATAAGTGCATCGAGGACGTCGTCCCCACACTGACCGTACGTACATAACCCAACATCCGCACTGAGCTAAAGGGTAGAGCTGCCGCTTTCAAGGAGCGGGACTCTAACCTGGAAGCTTATAAGAAATCCTGCTATGCCCTCCGACGAACCATCAAACAGGCAATGCGTCAATACGGGACTAAGATCGAATCGTACTACACCGGCTCCAACGCTCGTCGGATGTGGCAGGGCTTGCAAACTATTACAGACTACAAAGGGAAGCACAGTCGAGAGCTGCCCATTGACATGAGGCTACCAGACGACCTCAACTACTTCTATGCTCGCTTCGAAGCAAGTAACACTGAAACATGCAATGAGATCATCAGCTGTTCCGGATGACTGTGTGATCACGCTCTCCGCAGCCGACGTGAGTAAGACCTTTAAACAGGTCAACATTCAGAAGGCCACAGGGTCAGGCGGATTACCAGGACGTGTACTGCGAGCATGCGCTGACCAACTGGCAAGTGTCTTCACTGACATTTTCAACCTCTCCTTGTCTGTAATACCAACATGTTTCAAGCAGACCACCATATTCCCTGTGCCCAAGAACACTAAGGTAACCTGCCTAAATGACTACCGACCTGTAGAACTCACGTCTGTAGCCATGAAATGCTTTGAAAGGCTGGTTATGGCTCACATCAACACCATTATCCCAGAAACGCTAGACCCACTCCAATTTGCATACCGCCCCAACAGATCCACAGATGATGCAATCTCTATTGCACTCTACACTGCCTTTTCCCACACGGACAAAAGGAACACTTATGTGAGAATGTTATTCACTGAATACAGCTCAGCGTTCAACACCATAGTGCCCTCTTAGCTCATTACTAAGCTAAGGATCCTGGGACTAAACACCTCCCTCCAACTGGATCCTGGACTTCCTGACGGGCTACCCCCAGGTGGTAAGGGTAGGTAAGCACGCCCCCATTCTCATCGACGGGGCTGTAGTGGAGCAGGTTGAGAGCTTCAAGTTCCTTGATGTCCACATCACTAACGTGGTCCAAGCACACCAAGACAGTCGTGAAGAGGGCACGACAAAACCTATTCCCCCTTAGGAGACTGAAAAGATTTGTCATGGGTCCTGAGATCCTCAAAAGGTTTTACAGCTGCACCATCGAGAGCATCCTGACGGATTGCATCACTGCCTGGTATGGCAACTGCTCGGCCTCCGACCGCAAGGCACTACAGAGGGTAGTGCGTACGGCCCAGTACATCACTGGGGCCAAGCTTCCTGCTATCCAGGACCTATATACCAGGCGGTGTCAGAGGAAGGCCCTAAAAATTGTCAGACTCCAGCCACCCTAGTCATAGACTGTTCTCTCTGCTACAGCACGGAAAGCAGTACCGGAGCGCAAAGTCTAGGTCCAAGAGGCTTCTCAACAGCTTCTACCCCCAAGCCATAAGACTCCCAGACTATTTGCACCCCCCCCCCCCACGCTGCTGCTACTTTCCGTTATCTATGCATAGCCACCGGTGCCCCACACATTGACTCTGTACCGGTACCCCCTGTATATAGCCCCTCTATTGTTATTTACTGCTGCTCTTTAAATATTTGTTATTCTTACTTTTTTGGGGGTCTTTTCTTAAAACTGCACTGTTAAGTGCTTTCAAGTAAGCATTTCACAGTAAGGTCTACACCCATTGATTTTTGGCGCATGTGACAAATAAAATGTGATTTGATGTGTAGGTTGTGACTTAATGAAGTTGACCCGGGATGACCTGGTTCAGATCTGTGGAGCTGCTGATGGAATCAGACTCTTCTACACACTCAGATCCAGGTGAGTGGGTGGGTTAGTGAGGGGGGGGGGGGTGAAATGTGATTCGGAACATGAATAATCATATTTGCCTTGGGAAAATGTATGTGAAAAATCCTTTTCACCCACTCTGGGCAGAGTGTTTGATACCTGGCAGAGTGGGTGAACACCCTAGAGAGGGTTGAGACAGGTTATGTGAATGTGTGCATCTCTGATTTATATTCCTGTTTATCTGTGTATAACGTGTATGTATCCTTGCAGGTCGGTGCGTCCCAGGTTGACCATCTATGTGTGTCAGGAGTGTGACGTGGAGAGCCCCCTGCTGGAGAGACGCTGCGACAGCGAGAACGGAGAGCACAGTGACTCACCTAACTTATATGGTAGGTGTGTCTCACAGGCAGGCGGTGGCACCTTAATTGGGGAGGACAGGCTCATAGTAATGGCTGGAACGGAATCGATGGTATGGAACACATCAAGCACATGGTTTCCATGCACTCCGTTCTAGATATTGTTATAAGCTGTCCGCTCCTCAGCAGACTCCTGTGGTCTCTTTGTACTTTTGATCTCGTGGATGGTCAGTCAGATATTTACCAACTCTGGCGAGGTGACTGCTTTCTTATTGTTTGAACTACAGAGTGCACCTTTTAAAGATACGGTATATAGTCCCTCAAAAAGGGGAAATAACCAGAAATGTTGCTGGGAAAAAGAAATTAACTAAAGCTGAAATAAATATTCTTGTTCATGTGTGCTTTCCTCTTTTTCATAAAGAATTACAATAGGAGTTTGGCATTATACCACCACAATTGTTTACCTACGGATAAAGCGACTTTTTCTGTGAGGACTAATTTGGAATATACTGTACACACCTCTGTGTGTCTATTTATAGAAGCATCAGTGTGCCTGTGTGTTTTAATGGGGGTGTGTGTTTTAATGGGGGGGTGGTGTTTTAATGGGTGTGTGTGCAGTGTACCATGCTCTATACCTGGAGGAGCTGACGGCTGCTGAGTTGATCAGGAAGATGGCGTGTGTGTGTAGTGTTCCACTGGGACAGATCAACCAGGTCTACCGACAAGGACCCACAGGAATACACATACTGCTGAGTGACCAGGTACATACACACATACTGCTGAGTGACCAGGTACACACACACACACACACACACTGCTGAGTGACCAGGTACACACACACACACACACACACACACTGCTGAGTGACCAGGTACACACACACACACACACACACACACTGCTGAGTGACCAGGTACACACACACACACACACACACACACACACTGCTGAGTGACCAGGTACACACACACACACACTGCTGAGTGACCAGGTACACACACACACACACACACACACACACACTGCTGAGTGACCAGGTACACACACACACACTGCTGAGTGACCAGGTACACACACACACACTGCTGAGTGACCAGGTACACACACACACACACACACACTGCTGAGTGACCAGGTACACACACACACACACACACACTGCTGAGTGACCAGGTACACACACACACACACACTGCTGAGTGACCAGGTACACACACACACACACACTGCTGAGTGACCAGGTACACACACACACACACTGCTGAGTGACCAGGTACACACACACTGCTGAGTGACCAGGTACACACACACTGCTGAGTGACCAGGTACACACACACTGCTGAGTGACCAGGTACACACACACTGCTGAGTGACCAGGTACACACACACTGCTGAGTGACCAGGTACACACACACACACACACACTGCTGAGTGACCAGGTACACACACACACACACACACACTGCTGAGTGACCAGGTACACACACACACACTGCTGAGTGACCAGGTACACACACACACACTGCTGAGTGACCAGGTACACACACACACACACACTGCTGAGTGACCAGGTACACACACACACACACACTGCTGAGTGACCAGGTACACACACACACACACACACACTGCTGAGTGGCCAGGTACACACACACACACACACACACACTGCTGAGTGACCAGGTACACACACACACACACTGCTGAGTGACCAGGTACACACACACACACACTGCTGAGTGACCAGGTACACACACACTGCTGAGTGACCAGGTACACACACACTGCTGAGTGACCAGGTACACACACACTGCTGAGTGACCAGGTACACACACACAGACTGCTGAGTGACCAGGTACACACACACACACACAGACTGCTGAGTGACCAGGTACACACACACACACACACACACTGCTGAGTGACCAGGTACACACACACACACACACACACACACACACACACACACACTGCTGAGTGACCAGGTACACACACACACACACACTGCTGAGTGACCAGGTACACACACACACACACACACACTGCTGAGTGACCAGGTACACACACACACACACACACACTGCTGAGTGACCAGGTACACACACACACACACACTGCTGAGTGACCAGGTACACACACACACACACTGCTGAGTGACCAGGTACACACACACACACACTGCTGAGTGACCAGGTACACACACACTGCTGAGTGACCAGGTACACACACACACTGCTGAGTGACCAGGTACACACACACTGCTGAGTGACCAGGTACACACACACAGACTGCTGAGTGACCAGGTACACACACACACACACACTGCTGAGTGACCAGGTACACACACACACACACACACACACACACACACTGCTGAGTGACCAGGTACACACACACACACACACACACTGCTGAGTGACCAGGTACACACACACACACACTGCTGAGTGACCAGGTACACACACACACTGCTGAGTGACCAGGTACACACACACACTGCTGAGTGACCAGGTACACACACACACACACTGCTGAGTGACCAGGTACACACACACACACACACACACACACACTGCTGAGTGACCAGGTACACACACACACACACACACACACTGCTGAGTGACCAGGTACACACACACTGCTGAGTGACCAGGTACACACACACACACACACACTGCTGAGTGACCAGGTACACACACACACACACTGCTGAGTGACCAGGTACACACACACACACACACACACACACACTGCTGAGTGACCAGGTACACACACACACACTGCTGAGTGAGCAGGTACACACACACACACACACACACTGCTGAGTGACCAGGTACACACACACACACACACACACTGCTGAGTGACCAGGTACACACACACACACACACACACTGCTGAGTGACCAGGTACACACACACACACACACTGCTGAGTGACCAGGTACACACACACACACACTGCTGAGTGACCAGGTACACACACACACACACACACACACACTGCTGAGTGACCAGGTACACACACACACACACACTGCTGAGTGACCAGGTACACACACACACACACTGCTGAGTGACCAGGTACACACACACTGCTGAGTGACCAGGTACACACACACTGCTGAGTGACCAGGTACACACACACTGCTGAGTGACCAGGTACACACACACACACACACACTGCTGAGTGACCAGGTACACACACACACACACACACACTGCTGAGTGACCAGGTACACACACACTGCTGAGTGACCAGGCACACACACACACACACACACACACACACACACACACACACACACTGCTGAGTGACCAGGTACACACACACACACACTGACACAGGCACACACACACACACACACACACACTGCTGAGTGACCAGGTACACACACACACACACACACTGCTGAGTGACCAGGTACACACACACACACACTGCTGACACACACTGCTGAGTGACCAGGTACACACACACACACACACACTGCTGAGTGACCAGGTACACACACACACACACTGCTGAGTGACCAGGTACACACACACACACACACACACACTGCTGAGTGACCAGGTACACACACACACACACTGCTGAGTGACCAGGTACACGTACACACACACTGCTGAGTGACCAGGTACACACACACACACACACACACACTGCTGAGTGACCAGGTACACACACACACACACACACTGCTGAGTGACCAGGTACACACACACACACACTGCTGAGTGACCAGGTACACACACACACACACACACACACACTGCTGAGTGACCAGGTACACACACACACACACTGCTGAGTGACCAGGTACACACACACACACTGCTGAGTGACCAGGTACACACACACACACACACACACACACTGCTGAGTGACCAGGTACACACACACACACACACTGCTGAGTGACCAGGTACACACACACACACACACTGCTGAGTGACCAGGTACACACACACACACACTGCTGAGTGACCAGGTACACACACACACACACTGCTGAGTGGCCAGGTACACACACACTGCTGAGTGACCAGGTACACACACACTGCTGAGTGACCAGGTACACACACACTGCTGAGTGACCAGGTACACACACACACACACACACTGCTGAGTGACCAGGTACACACACACACACTGCTGAGTGACCAGGTACACACACACACACTGCTGAGTGACCAGGTACACACACACACACTGCTGAGTGACCAGGTACACACACACACACATACTGCTGAGTGACCAGGTACACACACACACACACACTGCTGAGTGACCAGGTACACACACACACACACACACACTGCTGAGTGACCAGGTACACACACACACACACACACACTGCTGAGTGACCAGGTACACACACACACACACACACACTGCTGAGTGACCAGGTACACACACACACACACTGCTGAGTGACCAGGTACACACACACACACACTGCTGAGTGACCAGGTACACACACACACTGCTGAGTGACCAGGTACACACACACACTGCTGAGTGACCAGGTACACACACACACTGCTGAGTGACCAGGTACACACACACAGACTGCTGAGTGACCAGGTACACACACACACACACACTGCTGAGTGACCAGGTACACACACACACACACACACTGCTGAGTGACCAGGTACACACACACACACACACACACACTGCTGAGTGGACAGGTACACACACACACACACACTGCTGAGTGACCAGGTACACACACACACTGCTGAGTGACCAGGTACACACACACACACACTGCTGAGTGACCAGGTACACACACACACACACACACACACACACACTGCTGAGTGACCAGGTACACACACACACACACACACACACTGCTGAGTGACCAGGTACACACACACTGCTGAGTGACCAGGTACACACACACACACACACACTGCTGAGTGACCAGGTACACACACACACACACTGCTGAGTGACCAGGTACACACACACACACACACACACACACACTGCTGAGTGACCAGGTACACACACACACACTGCTGAGTGAGCAGGTACACACACACACACACACACACTGCTGAGTGACCAGGTACACACACACACACACACACACTGCTGAGTGACCAGGTACACACACACACACACACACACTGCTGAGTGACCAGGTACACACACACACACACACTGCTGAGTGACCAGGTACACACACACACACACTGCTGAGTGACCAGGTACACACACACACACACACACACACACTGCTGAGTGACCAGGTACACACACACACACACACACCAGGCACACACACACACACTGCTGAGTGACCAGGTACACACACACACACACACACACACACTGCTGAGTGACCAGGTACACACACACACACACACTGCTGAGTGACCAGGTACACACACACACACACACACTGCTGAGTGACCAGGTACACACACACACACACACACACACACTGCTGAGTGACCAGGTACACACACACACACACACACACACACTGCTGAGTGACCAGGTACACACACACACACACACACACACACTGCTGAGTGACCAGGTACACACACACACACACACACACACACTGCTGAGTGACCAGGTACACACACACACACACACACACACACTGCTGAGTGACCAGGTACACACACACACACACACACACACACTGCTGAGTGACCAGGTACACACACACACACACACACACACACACTGCTGAGTGACCAGGTACACACACACACACACACACACACACACACACACTGCTGAGTGACCAGGTACACACACACACACACACACACACACACACACACTGCTGAGTGACCAGGTACACACACACACACACACTGCTGAGTGACCAGGTACACACACACACACACTGCTGAGTGACCAGGTACACACACACACACACACACACACACTGCTGAGTGACCAGGTACACACACACACACACACACACACACACACACACACTGCTGAGTGACCAGGTACACACACACACACACACACACACACTGCTGAGTGACCAGGTACACACACACACACACACACACACACACACACACTGCTGAGTGACCAGGTACACACACACACACACACACACACTGCTGAGTGACCAGGTACACACACACACACACACACACACACTGCTGAGTGACCAGGTACACACACACACACACACACACACTGCTGAGTGACCAGGTACACACACACACACACACACACACACACTGCTGAGTGACCAGGTACACACACACACACACACACACACACTGCTGAGTGACCAGGTACACACACACACACACTGCTGAGTGACCAGGTACACACACACACACACTGCTGAGTGACCAGGTACACACACACACACTGCTGAGTGACCAGGTACACACACACACACACACACTGCTGAGTGACCAGGTACACACACACACACACACACACACTGCTGAGTGACCAGGTACACGCACGCACACACACTGCTGAGTGACCAGGTACACGCACGCACACACACTGCTGAGTGACCAGGTACACGCACGCACACACACTGCTGAGTGACCAGGTACACGCACGCACACACACTGCTGAGTGACCAGGTACACGCGCGCACACACACTGCTGAGTGACCAGGTACACGCGCGCACACACACTGCTGAGTGACCAGGTACACGCGCGCACACACACTGCTGAGTGACCAGGTACACGCACGCACACACACTGCTGAGTGACCAGGTACACGCGCGCACACACACTGCTGAGTGACCAGGTACACGCGCGCACACACACTGCTGAGTGACCAGGTACACGCGCGCACACACACACACTGCTGAGTGACCAGGTACACGCGCACACACACACACACTGCTGAGTGACCAGGTACACACGCACGCGCGCACACACACTGCTGAGTGACCAGGTACACGCACGCACACTGCTGAGTGACCAGGTACACGCACACTGCTGAATTTTATCTTTGACTAGGAAGAGCTGATGTTCTTTGACCATCAGGTGTTTGCATTATATTTACATACTGCCTCTGTTACACAATGCTGTGTCCCACCATAACCCATCCCCCTTCAACTCACTCAGGAAGTGTGCCATTCAAATCACTCCCAAACACACTCCCCATCACAGCTAGTGGAGTTATCTACCCATTTTAATTCTTTATCAGTATAACCCTCACATGATTACATTGTCTTGTAGTTATAAGATATTTATTTAATGTTTATCAAAGATTTAACAGTAACATCCCTTGTTTTTATGAGTATTTAATGTTGAAGTTAATTCATGTTGTTCCCCAGGTGGTTTATAACTTACCTGATGAGAGCTGCTTTCTCATTGGCACACTCAAAGGTATGTTGATTGTCTGTGTGTCTGGCCCTAGACATTTCTTTACTGGTCTTTTCTAGTTTCTGTTTCCCATGTTTGGCCTCCATGCTAACACTACGTCTTGTCTTTCCCTCTCTTTCTCTCTCTCCCTCTAGATGAAACGGGCGAGGGGCTCCATCTGGTTTTGAAGTAGCGATGGAGGACGAGAGCGTGATGACATCACTGAAACCTCCTCCCTCCGTGACGAGCAGAGCAGCCTCCCTCTCTCTCTCCTATCGTTCAGATTGCTATGTGTAAGGCAGAAGGACAGAGGGACTGAACTGAAGCCATGTTAACGTTAGAATCTGACGCGGGTGTGACCACTGTTTCATATTGAAAACACTATTACTGAGGGGGGGGGGCGTGTGGCGTGTTTTATTCTCTCCATTTCTTTATAGTTTTATAAGTGGGGAGGGGTAGGCTGCCCCCCACAGAGAGGCTCATAGAGGCAGTGCTATAGGCTTCAGCCAGGGCTAGGCCAGTAGTCAGTGCTGTAATGCCATGTGACTTGAACATACAGATTGATGTACAGACAGATGGACCCCAGCCGCTTGATCTCATTTGCTTTGACTGAGACTCGACCACTTCCACGGAAGCAGAGCTGGCAACAACTAAACTCAAACAGAACACTGTCTAGAACACGTGTCAAACTCATTCCTCTGAGGGCCGAGTGTCTGCAGGTTTTTGCTCCACCCTTGTATTTTATTGATGAATTAAGGTCAGTAATTAGTAACCAACTCCCCTCACCTGGTTGTCTAGTTCTTAATTGAAAGGAAAAACCTGCAGACACTCGGCCCTCCCAGGAATGAGTTTGACCCTGATCTAGAACAACAGTCTCTGTGTGGTTGTGTATATTGTGTAGAACACAGTAGTCTAGATTTGAACGTTCTAGATCTGTTCCCAGACATTCTAGAACTAGTGAGGGTGGGGGTCCTCTTAGTCAATCAAGTCAAGATTTTGTGGACTGTTAGGGGTGTTAGCATTCTGTTAGCCAGTGTCTAACGGGGCCTGTTCTGGTCATATGAACCAAGTCTGATACCATAATATACAGCCAGCTTTCATAGACTAGACATAACACAGTAAATCCGGGACACTCAAATTAGTATGATACACTACATGACCAAAAGTATGTGGACACCTGCTCGTCAAACATCTCATTCCAAAATCATGGGCATTTAATATCGAGTTGCCCCCACCCCCCTTGCTGCTATAACAGTCTCCACTCTTCTGGGAAGGCTTTCCCCTAGATGTTGGAATGTTTCTGCAGGGACTTGCTTCCATTCAGCCACGAGCATTAGTGAGGTCGGGCACTGATGTTGGGCTATTAGGCCTGGCTCTGTCTGCCTTTCAATTCATCCCAAAGGTGTTCGATGTGGTTGAGGTCAGGGCTCTGTGCAGACCAGTGAAGTTCTTCCACACCGATCTCGATAAACCATTTCTGTATGGATCTCTTTGTGCACGGGGGCATTGTCATGCTGAAACAGGAAAGGGCCTTACCCAAACTGTTGCTACAAAGTTGGAAGCACAGAATCATCTAGAATGTTATTGTATGCTGTAGCATTAAGATTTCCCTTCATTGGAACTATGCGGCCTAGACCGAACCATAAACTGTCCCAGACCATTGTTCCTCCTCCATCAAACTTTACAGTTGGTACTATGCATCGGGGCAGGTAGCGTTCTCCTAGCATCCGCCAACCTCATATTCGTCCGTCAGACTGCCAGATGGTTAAGCGTGATTCATCACTCCAGAGAACGCGTTTCCATTGCTCCAGAGTCCAATGGCGGCGAGCTTTACACCACTCCAGCCAACTCTTGGCATTGCGCATAGTGATCTTAGGCTTGTGTGCGGCAGCTCGGCCATGGAAACCCATTTCATGCTTTTCAGCACTCGGTGATCCCGTTCTGTAAGTTTGTGGCTTACCACTTTGCGGCTGAGCCGTTGTTGCTCTTAGACGTTTCCACTTCACAATAACAGCACCTACAGTTGACCGGGGCAGCTCTAGCAGGGCATACATTTAACGAACAGACTTGTTGGAGAGGTGGCATCCTATGACAGTGTCACGTTGAGTCACAGCCATTCTACTGCCAATGTTTGTCTATGGAGATTGCATGGCGGTGTGCTCGATTTTATACACCTGTCAGCAACGGGTGTGTCTGAAATAGCCGAATCCACTAATTTGAAGGGGTGTCCACATACTTTTGTATATATAGTGTATGTTATGTTTGGTATGGTTACATAAGACCAAAGGTTACTTTAAGCAAAAATGAAAGGAGCGTGTTCAAATATCATCACGGACAACTTGATCATTTTAGCTAATTAGCAACTTTGCAACTACTTAGTACTTTTTAGCTGCTTTGCAGCTACTTAGCATGCTGGCTAACTCTTCCCTTAATACCTCCTAACCTTAACCCCTAGCCTAGATATCGTTAGCAAACTAGCTAATGTTAACCACCCTTAGCTAATGTCAGTGGTGGAAAAAGTACCCAATATCCATACTTGAGTAAAAGTATAGATAACTTAATAGAACGTTACTCAATTAAAAGTGAGTAGGACTGTATAATACTACTTGACTAAAAGTCTAAAACTATTTGGTTTTAAATATACTTAAGTATCAAAAGTATAAATAATTTATAATTCCTTATATTAAGCAAAGCAGACAGCACCATTTTCTTGTTTATTTAAATGTATGGATAGCCAGGGGCACACTCCAACACTCAGACATTATTTACAAAAGATGCATTTGTGTCTAGTGAGTCTGCCAGACCAGAGGCAGTAGGGATGACCGACCACGTGTTCCCTTGATAAGTGCTTGAATTTGACAATTTACCTGTCCTGCTTAGCATTCAAAATGTAATGAGTACTTTTGGTTGTCAGGGAAAATGTATGGAGTAAAATGTACAATATTTTCTTTAGGAATGTAGTAAAGTAAAAGTTGTCAAAAATAACAAATACCCCAAAATACTACTTAAGTACTTTACACCACTGGCTAACGTTAACTACAACAAATTGGAATTCTTAACATATTGTACATTTTGAAAAGTACAAATTGCAAATCGTAACATAAGAAATGGATGATGGACATCCACAAATTAGTGCATATCATATGAAACATAACATTAATTTTTTTATTTAACTGGTCAAGTCGGTTAAGAAAGAATCTTATTTACAATGACGGCCTACCCCGGCCAAACCCGGACGACGCTTGGCCAATTGTGCACCACCCTATGGGACTCCCAATCACGGCCGGTTGTGATACTAAATTAAGTGTCTCGGATTTACGTACAGATTAATACTGAGACCAAGTTGCAATATTCCCCAGCCTGCATAGACATGTCTAAGCATCATGGATACTTGTTTCACCCCACTCAAGTCTCTTAAATGACATATATTTCATATTTTTACTGTCTCTTTTATTGTTTTTAGTTTGGATTTTGATGACGGTAGTTTGTTTGTCTGTTGTGTAAGATAATGTGTCTCTGATGCCATACTTCTCACTGTTTGCTAGGCTCCGTTTTCTTTTTCTCACACACATACACTCCCCTACATGTTTATTTGGACAGTGAAGCTAGAACTTTTGATTTGGCTCTATACACCTGGCTTTGAGTTCAAATGTTTTGTTGAGGCGACAGTACAGAATGTCGCCTTTTATTTGAGGGTAATTTCATACATGTTTTACCATTTAGAAATGAAGGCACTTTATGTATCTAGTCCCTCCATTTTGAAGGTGTCAGAAGTATTGTAGACTTTAAAAACAAATAGTAAACAAGGATGGAAAATGTTTCTGAACACTTCTACATTTAATGTGGATGTTACCATGGTTACAGGTAATCATGAGTGAGTGAGAAAGTTAGATGCACAAAGATCATACCCCCAAATCATGCATACCTCTCTCACCATTACCAATCACAGGAGGGTATCATTTCTTTTGGGGGGGGTTATGATATTTAAGCCTCTAACTTTCTCACTCATTATTCATCATTTATCCATGATTATCTGTAATAATGGTAGCATCCACATTAATATAGATGTGTTCAGAAACATTTTTTACAATAAATGTGACTCCAAAATGACAATACTTTATTTACCACTAGTTTCTACTGGGCACAAAATAATCTGAAACACAACCAAAACAAACTGCAAATGCATCCAACAAGTTTGTAGAGTCACAAGCTTGATGTAGTCATTGCGTGATAGGAATATGGGGCCAAATACTAAACTTTTGATTAAATTGAATACACTATATTTCTATTTGTCCAAATACTTATGACACCTTCAACTGGGGGGACTAGATACATACAGTGCTTTCATTTCTGTATGATAAAACGGATATGTATGAAAATACCCTCAAATAAAAGGTGAAATTCTATACTGTCACCTCCATAAAACATTTGATCTCAAGTTCAAAATGCTGGAATATAGAGCCAAATGAAAAGGTTTAGCTTCATTGTAGGGGAGTGGACACACTGACTACTCAGACTATTGACATGAAGGAGAGGGGCAAGGCTTAAATAAACTCACTATGAAATGGACCAAACTGATTTGGAAAGAAGTAGATGTTAGAACAGGTTGTGTGTCTGGTGGTGAAACCAGGGGCGTGTCCAAGGCGTAGCCTTCCTTCACCCCTAACAGGATGGGCTGGAAACTCTGTTTTCTTAGATCTGTCACTGGCTGTATAGTTAGTCGTTTACTGCAGGCAGTGGAAACTGTGGCTGTGTGAGTATGTGTGCATGTGTTTATCTCCCCCTACCCCCCCAGCAATTATTGCGAAGGTTAACTTAGTTTAATTTCAGTAGTTATCACTGCTTTCCCACTTGGCATGAACCCTGCTTAGTTTGCCTTTTAGTGAAGAGCATGAGTTGGGCGGAGGAGAGTAGAGGAAGGTTGTTTTTTTTGTCCGAAAAGAGTGTAGCCCAGTCGTCCCTATTTTCTCCCCCAGAAATAAAAGACCAAGTCTGCACTGAAAACCACAGAAGTCCAACTTGATGTAGTGTGTTGTTTGTGAACCACGCCCTTCACGGAACCTGGGAGAAATAAAGTGAATATTATTAATAATGTTGAAGTGAAACTGAACATCACCTCCATTGTGTGTCACCTGCTTCAACAACACCAGAGACTGAGGAGCACAGGGGCCTGTTCAGGATGGTGCATCATTACAGAACGTTAAGATAGAAATGTATGGTGTTGAACGGATTTGATCGTCTGCCAGATAAAATAGGGATTCATGTAAGCTCTATTCATTCTATTTTTTATCTGCAACGTTTAGAACATATACACCCCAGCTCTACAGACCTGGGTCAAACACAGAATGCTGGGAGCCTTTCACACAGAAATTGATGTGTAATACAGTGATACCTGTCCTAGTTCTACCAACCTGTGTTCCCTGTCTCCGTGTGTCAGTGAGGAGGTGATCACTGTGTTTCTTACAGCCTACAGTCAAACTGGAGATGCACACATACTTCTGTTCTGGAAATAAAACTATTTCATAAAGATGGTGTGTTTATTTATATGATTGTGATAGGGCCACATACCATAACATGCTATGAACGATAACACAAATTGTATAGAAAACATTAATAAATGTAAACTCAGCAAAAAAGGAAACATCCCTTTTTCAGGACCCTGTCTTTCAAAGATAATTTGTAAAAATCCAAATAACTTCCCAGATCTTCATTGTAAAGGGTTTTAACACCGTTTCCCATGCGTGTTCAATGAACCATAAACAATTAATGAACATCCACCTGTGGAACAGTTGTTAAGACACTAACAGCTTACAGACAGTAGGCAATTAAGGTCACAGTTATGAAAACTTAGGACACTGAAGAGGCCTTTCTACTGACTCTGAAAAACAAAAGAAAGATGCCCAGGGTCCCTGCTCATCTTTGTGAACGTGCCTTCGGCATGCTGCGAGGAGGCATGAGGACTGCAGATGTGGCCAGGGCAATAAATTGCAATGTCCATACTGTGAGACGCTGAAGACAGCGCTACAGGGAGACATGAGGGAGAGCTGATCGTCCTCACAGTGGCAGACCACGTGTAACAACACCTGCACAGGATTGGTACATCCGAACATCACACCTGCGGGACAGGTACAGGATGGCAACAACAACTGCCTGAGTTACACCAGGAACGCACAATCAGTGCTCAGACTGTCCGCAATAGGCTGAGAGGCTGGACTGAGGGCTTGTAGGCCTGTTGTAAGACAGGTCCTCACCAGACATCACCGGCAACAACGTCGCCTATGGGCACAATCCCACCGTCGCTGGACCAGACAGGACTGGCAAAAAGTGCTCTTCACTGACGAGTCGCAGTTTTGTCTCGCATGGGGTGATGGTCGGATTCGCGTTTATCGTCGAAGGAATGAGTGTAACACAGAGGCCTGTACTCTGGAGCGGGATCGATTTGGAGGTGGAGTGTCCGTCATGGTCTGGGGCGGTGTGTCACAGCATCATCGGACTGAGCTTGTAGTCATTGCAGGCAATCTCAACGCTGTGTGTTACAGGGAAGACATCCTCCTTCCTCATGTGGTACCCTTCCTGCAGGCTCATCCTGACATGACCCTCCAGCATGACAATGCCACCAGCCATACTGCTCATTCTGTGCGTGATTTCCTGCAAGACAGGAATGTCAGTGTTCTGCCATGGCCAGCGAAGAGCCCGGATCTCAATCCCATTGAGCACGTCTGGGACCTGTTGGATCGGAGGGTGAGGGCTAGTGCCATTCCCCCCAGAAATGTCCGGGGACTTGCAGGTGCCTTGATGGAAGAGTGGGGTAACATCTCACAGCAAGAACTGGCAAATCTGGTGCAGTCCATGAGGAGGAGATGCACTGCAGTACGTAATGCAGCTTGGTGGCCACACCAGATACTGACTGTTATTTTTTATTTTGATCCCCCCTTTTGTTCAGGGACACATTATTCCATTTCTGTTAGTCACATGTCTGTGGAACTTGTTCAGTTTATGTCTCATTTGCTGAATCTTGTTATGCTCATACAAATATTTACACGTTAAGTTTGCTGTAAATAAACGCAGTTGACAGTGAGAGAACGTTGCTTTTTTTGCTGAGTTTATTAAGCTTCAATATGTATTTTTTGGGCAACCTGACCAAATTCACATAGACATGTGAGTTATAGATCTGTCATTCTCATTGAAAGCAAGTCTCAGAAGCAGTAGATATGTGCGCTATTTGTATGCGTACCTTAAGTGTATTTTTGCTTCTTGTACTTTTGGTTTTGTACACCAGCTTCAAACAGCTGAAAATACAATATTTTTGGCTATTGAAAATATATTTCACAGCAGTTAAGATCGTACAATGATTCTCTACACTACATAACTGAAATTAGGGAAACTTTTAGAATTTTAGCCACCAAGAAATGGCGGAGCGATTTCTGCATATTGCACCTTTAAATATAAATAATCATAGACATGTCCTGTCTAAAT
The DNA here is from genome assembly GCF_045679555.1 of Salvelinus alpinus. Taxonomy (NCBI): domain Eukaryota; kingdom Metazoa; phylum Chordata; class Actinopteri; order Salmoniformes; family Salmonidae; genus Salvelinus; species Salvelinus alpinus. Next base: position 24,616,372 of record NC_092111.1, on the reverse strand, counting down.
ATAGCCCTTAATGTAAGCATCCAATAACATGAAGAAAAAAATACATCGAGATATCAGAAACCTGTCTTGCCCCTGTCCAGCCCTCACTGCGTCTGCGCAGCTCGCTCTATGCGTCAACGTCTTCTGACGTTTGCACCAGAATCCAGGAAGTGAGGAGTCGCTTGTTGTTTTTGCCGATTGATAGTCCTTTCACATTTTATTTGTTACTTTTCGCGGGCCAAAAATGGCGACTTTTATTTCTGTCCCGTTAAAGAAGTCGTCTGAAGTCGAACTAGTTAAACCGCTCTCGAAATTCGTTACGGCGACATACCCAACGGGCGAGGATCAAGCTGAGTATATCCGATCCGTGGAGGAGTTGAACAAGCTGCGCAAGAGTGCTCTGGGGAGGCCGCTCGACAAACACGAAAGCTCGCTGGAAATCCTCCTGAGGTTTGAAATACTGCCGCACTGACGTAACTAGCTAACTCCAGCTAGCCACCTAACAGTTAACTAGCTATTTCACCTGTTTGGAAATGGTTAGGCTGCTAGTTAACTCCATTGCCGCACCCTGAAATTCTCGGAAACAGTTTTTCCTTTTGAGTCATGTGTTTAACAATTTATTAGAAGTTAACGCATTGACAATCAATGTCCATGTGATGCTTACTGTAATTTCTCAATAACGATTTTCTACATGTGAAATGAACCTGCTGTCAATTAGTAAAGTAACTAGCTAACTTGTTTAGCTAGCCAGTTAACTAACTTTTGTTAGCCAATTCCAATAAACATCAGCATAAAACAGTGACAATTAAGTAATGGCTATTTCCTTGCCAGAAGTTACCGACCCTACAGTTACGCTTGTTTACAGTGGTATGCACTGTGGTCAGAACGCAATCATGGTTATATTAAGACACCATAAAGCCTGCGCGGATATGGGGATGGGATATACCACTGTACTCCAAAATGTACCTTTATCCACACTGCTCCATTGAGAAGATTGAAAAATGCCCTTTAGTCCTCATGCTGACTAGCAGTAGCCACCACAGTCATTTTGTTAACTAGCCTGAGGATGGAAAGGGCAGTTTTATGGGAAACAAGCAGTATTTCAATCTTCTCGATTGAGCAGTGTGGATAAAGGTAAAATGTGGATTACAGTGGCATATCCTATCCCTGCATTGAGGTACTTTTTCTGACCCTTATCTTGCGCCTGCTCCACAGTGTGTTAATGTAACCATAGTTGCGTTCAGACTACAGTGCAGATGTGTAAACAAGCGTAATGGTAGGGTATGTATCTTCTGACAGGGGTATTTCCTAGCTGGCATCCTCATGAGTCAGTTTGACCAGCCCAATATCAAATTTGAATGTGTCATTGTCAAATTTTCTAGCGTCATCAAAATCTCCATGTTTCTAGCTAGTGTTTATTGATATGTTATTACAACATTATACAAGTAATGTTAGTTTCAGGAGGGTTATGTGGGGGTGGTTTCAGGATGGCTAACATTACCTCCTGTGCTATAAAGACTCAGACCTCTTGGAAGGTCCCTCACTATCGCTTCTTGATAGATACTCAACTGATCCAAGATCTAGGTGGGAGGATGCAACATACATAACTTTCAGAGTAGAAATAGGCTATGCTATATAATGTACATTTAATATAGTCTGCCTGCCTCGGAGGCATTATTCAGCTAAATCCGAGCCATCTCATCTAAAAAGAATACCCACACTGGTAGATGGTAGGAATGTTTTGCATAGAGTTCCATGGAGGAAACTGGACTGTTATTTGGTTAACAAACCTCCGCTACCCAACCAAAGAAGTGTCTCCAGTCCTGTGTGCTATCACCACACGTATCTTGGAGTGGTGACCTATTGAATTTTCTGATTTTCTTTCCTCAGTTTCTCCAGCCAGTCATCTATTCTATACAGTAGGCTACTAGTGATATGAGCAGGATTTAGACTTTGCTCCCCTGTATAGAATCAATTGACTAATAGTTTAGCATCGTATTGTCCACAGAGCATTATTTAATACTAGTGCATTACAATAGTTACAATAGAGCCTTGGCATCTCTGTTTGCTCTAAGGAGTGTTTGTTGGAGGAACTTATTCAATGTTAGTATAAGCTTCCTAACTACAAGGTGGGATAGGGACATGCTATTGCTGGCCTACAGTATGTTAACTTTCTGGCTACGCTTTGCTATACAGAGTGGGTAGATGCCTAGGAGGTGAATCTTAGCATTGTAGCCTCTTAGCTCTCAGCTCATGTACAGAGCGAGCCATGTGCCAGGTAGCTATGGCAACAGGCCTTGTATTCCATATCCCTTTCACAGCCCTGCAGACAGACTGCCATTGTGTCAGCAGCAGTAGACTAGTCACCAGCAGACCTGGCTAGGACAGAACTCTAAACGGTAAAAAATTATATTTTCCATCAAATACTTGAGGTGCGCACCTTCCACTTGAACTACCCCGGTGTAATGGATCCAATGGAAATGTACCCAAAAATGCAAACTCTGTATGTACTTTGGTCCCATAGCATGACCAGGTAGTCACAACCTTGCTAATCTTAGTGTAACCATGGTAATCATTGTTTGTACCTAAAACGCTTCAGTGCACCCACCTAGCGACCGCTCTTCTCCTCCCTCTCCCTTCCTCCCTACTCTTCTACCTTCCCTCTCTCCTTATTTTCCCATTCTCACACTGCACTTCTGTAAGTACCCCTCATTCCATCCTTCCTTACAATTCCTTCATTCCCTCTCTCTGACCTGAGAGTCAACTATAGTACCAGGGTTGTTCCTCCAATTAGGTGCCTTTTGTCCGAGACGATACCAGTATCGCAATTAGGGATGCACGATATATTGGTGAACATATCGGAATCGGCTGATATTAGCTAAAACTGTCAACATCGGTATCGGCCGATGTCTAGTTAAACGCCGATGTGCAAAACCATGTCACAGCTGACGTGCATACCTATATAACGAAGGTACATGACATAATGACGCCACGTAAAATTTTGCGCAACACAGCATTCCTAAACTAGCCCACAATGTCTGCTGTGTGGCTGGAGCAGTCAACAAGTCAACATTTCAGCCAAACAACTCAAAGGCGAAATCCATTAAAGCCAAGATAATGGAATTAATTTCCCTTGATAATCAAACGTTCTCTGTCGTGGGTGATGTTGGCTTTCGCCAACTGGTCGAGCACCGGTTAACAATACCAAGTGCGCTATTTTTCCGATGTTGCCCTACCGGAGTTACACAGTAATAGCGTCACTGCTATGAGCTTCACGACATATACTATGGAACACCGTTTGAGTCTTTACGTGTCAAAAAAGATACAGTAGCACTGTTAAAGCTGCACAAAAAAGTCAACAAACAAGCAAACACCGGCCACGAGCAATGTGTTTACAATGCCGCTTTGGTAATAAAGCATCATTTGTTCGACCGCAACTTCTGGGGTAGTTAGCTTTAGCTTTGTATCTAGCTAGCACCAATACAACCAGCCTGAAATCAATGACCAGTAGGAACTGCAGTCATTTTCATTATTCTTAGCAATGATTTAGGAATCCTTGTAAGTAAGTATTAGCTAGGTTGCCACTTGTTGTTCGCCTATTGAAATTTAACTTCAGTTCATGAAAATAAATAGCTAGCCAGCTACTTAACCCTGTTGTCCAAAGCTAATGTTATAAGCAGCCAGCTAGCTTCATCTGGCTAGTGAGGCTCGACCGGACTGGGTTATGTGAAGCTAGCCACAATAAGGATTAGGCACAATAGTGGAATTTGCGGTTTGCCTTCAAAATAAAAGTATGGCATTGCCAGTGATGCAAATAAATACAACTAGTAGAATTTTGTCATACTTTTATTTTGAAGGCTAACCGCAAAGTCCACTATTGTGCCTAATCCTTATTGTGGCTAGCTTCACAGATGGGTCCAACCACCATTAATCAAATAAGAACTTTCTTATAAATTAGGGTTATTTTAGATGATGACACCTAGCTATATAGTTAGCTAGCATAATTCTACTAGCTAGCTAACTATAGCTACTGAAACAGATTATGTTGTGTTATTTGACACGTCAAATAGTGTTAAATAGTATATTTTTTGATACGCAAAGACCCAAACGGCATTCCATAAAAATCCTGGTTGAGAATGAAACGACTGAACAAATGAACAACGAAAGCACAGCAAGTAAGTGAAAGAAATAGGTTTTGATTATGTTTTACTGGTAATGGGGACATACATAAATGCCAACAAAATAACTTTTTGGTCAGTCTGTGTGTGTAACCTTTATGTAACTAGTCAAGTCAGTTAAGAACAAATTCTTATTTACAATGACGGCCCGGACGACGCTGGACCAAGTGTGCACCGCCCTATGGGACTCCTAATCACGGACTCCCATTCATGTGATCCAGCCTGGATTCAAACCAGGGACTGTAGTGACGCCTCTTGCATTGAGATGCAGTGCCTTAGACCGCTGCGTCCGTGTGTGTGTTAACTATTTAACTGTACCAGAATGTTCAAAAGGCCGCTCACATTTAAAATATCGGTTATCTGTATCGTTTTTTGGGGGCAAGGAAAATATTGGATATCGGCCAAAAATGTCATCGGTGCATCACTAATTGCAATACTCGTTAGTGTCGCGGCAAGGAAACAAAACACGAAGTGGATTTATCTTCTTTATGGGGGAAAAACGCCCTAATGTTGGAAACAAACAACATTATGTTGTCATCCAGAGTCACATGTATTTATTTTCCATGCTATAGCACACAATATTTTACTTACAGATGTTTTTTTAAAGGACCAAAGAGTTTGGACTGGTTCGTGTTTACATTTTTGCCATAGAAAAAATATTGTGATACTGGCATCGTCACAACCCTACAATGAAATAGGCAGGCTAGATTCTTTTTAAACTATTTCTATCTATGGGTAACGGGTTGACGTGTTATGCTCGACCTGCTCAGTTTTTCACCACAAAACACCAGAAAATGGCCAAAAGGAGTAGAACGAGCTCACCTGCTTTAACACTATGATTTGACTATTAGATGGTCAATGTTTGTTTATATATATATATATATAATTTTTTTTTTTCAGGAATAGTTTCACCATATTAAAACGAGAGTTACGTTCATGTAACAGGGTTGACCTTAAAATGAGGAACATGTTTATTTTACCTTAGAATGAATCACATTATTATTTATTTAATCTTCAGAATAATTAGGGCTTTACAATGATGGTGTAAACTTGGAGACATTTTGGGGTTAACTGGTTAAAATCTTCCTAGAAGTAACAGAGGATGCTTTATTCATATAAAAAAAAATCGGATTTATTGAATTTTCCATGTTGACCAAATTGAAGGAAACTTAATTTAATATAAAAGGCTTTTCAAATATTTGTGTAAAATTTCTACTTAAAATATCAAAAGGAGGTAAAAGGCACTAATATCGTGGAACGACCCACCGGGAATACCAACAGTAGTAAAAAGGGGATTCTCTCAGTCACAAGATTCTCTCTCTGTCTTGTCATTCCAGGAGAATGGAATATTCCATATCACAGAAGCATATAACTGAAGCATATTACCACAAGTGATAGTCACTCCACTCTGACTCACTGTCATATCTCTGAGCCAGTGCAGCTTTCCCAACACACTGTTGTTGGTAGGCCTGGGGGGTATACTGTATAACAGGGTATTTGGAACTACCACGGGATGTTTTTTTAATAGTCTATACTGTTGAAACTATTTCATTTGGGGTTTTTAATTATTTAGTTTTTTACACATTTGAATATTTGTAGCTACTTTTTAAGTAAATTCCTGCACTCAACTTGTGCAATACATTAGAAGATAAAGAAGATTGCGTTCTTTATTTCACCTGTCACAATTTTTCATTATGAAGCTTAACAGTAGTCCCCTGTTACGTGGTGTTTGTTTACAAGCACACAAGGACGAAAGACTGGAGCCTTGTGAGTCACTCACAGCATGTGCCAGGTGGTCTAGTTACAGTATAGAGTTCACAACTAAATGTTTTCCAACTTATATCTATTAACTGTCTAAAATTTACTAAATGGTTTGCAGTTGTGTATTTGGTTTGTTCATTTAGTAGCTATCTAGCTAAGTGGTTAAATTATTCCAAAATCAAGCTCCGCTTGGAAATAGTAGAGAATCCCCTCCTGAATCAAGAGCCTTGCTGTCTAATACAGTGCATTCGGAAAGTATTCAGACCCCTTCACTCTTTCCACATTTTATTACGTTACACACTTATTATAAAGTGTAATAAAAAAAATCCTTATTAATCTACACACACTGCCGCATAATGACAAAGCGAAGAAACGTTTTTTTAGACATTTTTGCAAATGTATAATTAAATCAAGTATTCAGTAATCAGACTCTTTGCCAGGTCGCAGTTGTAAATGAGAACTTGTTCTCAGCTAGCCTACCTGGTTAAAGAAAGGTGAAATAAAATAAATAAATATGAGACTGGAAATTGAGTTCAGGTGCATCCTGTTTCCATTGATCATCCTTCAGATGTTTCTACAACTTGATTGGAGTCCACCTGTGGTAAATTCAATTGATTGGACGTGATTTGGAAAGGCGCACACCTGTCAATATAAGATCCCACAGTTCACAGTGCATGTCAGAGCAAAAACCAAGCCATGAGGTTGAAGGAATTGTCCATAGAGCTCCGAGACAGGGTTGTGTCAAGGCACAGATCTGGGGAAGGGTACCAAAAAACATATGCAGCATTGACGGTCCCCAAGAACACATTGGCCTCCATCATTCTTAAATGTAAGAAGTTTGGAACCACCAAGACTCTTCCTAGAGCTAGCTGCCCGGCCAAACTGAGCAATCTGGGGAAAAAGGGCCTTGGTCATGGAGGTGACCAAGAACCCGATGATCACTCTCCACAAAGTTCCTCTGTGGAGATGGGAGAACCTTCCAGAAGGACAACCATCTCTGCAGCGCTTCACCAATCAGGCCTTTATGGTAGAGTGGCCAGACGGAAGCCACTCCTCAGTAAAAGGCACATGACAGCCCGCTTGGAGTTTGTCAAAAGGCACCTAAAGACTCTCAGACCATGAGAAACAAGATTCTCTGGTATGATGAAACCAAGATTGAACTCTTTGGCCTGAATGCCAAATGTCACGTCTGGAGGAAACCTGGCACCATCCCTACGGTGAAGCATGGTGGTGGCAGCATCATGCTGTGGGGATGTTTTTCAGCGGCAGGGACTAGGACACTAGTCAGTATCGAGGGAAAGATGAACGGCGCAAAGTACAGAGAGATCCTTGATAACCTGCTCAGGACCTCAGACTGGGACGAAGGTTCACCTTCCAACAGGACAACGACCCTAAGCACACAGCCAAACAACGCAGGAGTGGCTTCAGGATAAGTCTCTGAATGCCTTGAATGGCCTGGCCTGGCCAGAGCCCGGACTTGAACCCGATCAAACATCTCTGGAGAGACCTGAAAATAGCTGTGCAGCGACGCTCCCCATCCAACTTTGCAGATTGTCTCAAGCTCTGTCGAGAAGAATGGGAGAAACTTCCCAAATACAGGTGTGCCGAGCTTGTAGCGTCATACCCAAGAAGACTAGAGGCTGCCAAAGGTTCTTACTGAGTATAAATAAAACAACCCTGAAATATCACATTTACATAAGCATTCAGCAGGTAGCCTAGTGGTTAGAGGCAGGTAGCCTAGTGGTTAGAGCATTGGACTAGTGGTTAGAGGCAGGTAGCCTAGTGGTTAGAGCGTTGGACTAGTAACCGGAAGTTTCCTAGATGGAATCCCTGAGCTGACAAGGTAAAAATCTGTCGTTCTGCCCCTGAATAAGGCAGTTAACCCACTGTTCCTAGGCCATCCATTGTAAATAATAATTTGTTCTTAACTGACTTGCCTAGGTAAATAAAGGTTAAATACAAAATTCCAGAGTATCCTGGAATGGCACAAGGCAGATATGAGAATCTGGATTCCGCACAAGCGTAGTTAGTCAATAACAGTCAATAACATCTCTTTTTTCTGTAGGTATTATGATCAGCTGTGTGCCGTGGAGCCCAAGTTTCCCTTCTCTGAAAACCAGGTACATATAACCTCTCATCCACTCAATACAAAATACACACTGTTGCTGAAAACAATAGAATACAGTATGTGTCTGCGTGGTACAGAGAATCACGTCACACATGAAACGCTAATAAAAAATAAGTTTGTTTGATAATGTTGCTAATCTCTCTTTCTGTGTTCCTGCAGCTGTGTCTAACCTTCACATGGAAAGATGCCTTTGATAAGGGCTCACTGTTCGGGGGCTCAGTCAAACTAGGTACGCTACACACACACATACGTGGCCTGCGGGCATGGTTGTTCCAGTAGGTGTAGGAGGCAGTAATATTGTATGATGTGTGTTCGCTCCTTGTCTTTTTCAACATATCAAGGTTTCCGTTACCCGGCTTTTGGCCGATCAAATAAATTAAAAGACGGTAAATTAAATCGTAGCCGGCCAAATTGTCCAGGGCTGCCTATCATAAACCCAGATTTCACGCTTCAGCACCATTCTCTCACTCATTACACTCTGCCTTACATGCATGCACCTGCTGCTGAAGAGAGAGGGGCTTTTGCCTGGGCTACTGTTAATTGCGAAGATGGAGACCTTTTTCATTTAAGTAAAATGAAAGTTAGAGAGTATGCCTACAAGGGGGAATGTCCTCCGTATGGACAAGTTTTAATATTGTAGGTGACAAAGACGAGAGAAACGTTGGTGTGGCTACTGTGCAACTCCCTCATTGTTATTATTTTAGGCCTATTTAGTCATCTAAACCAGTTCTTTAAATATGCAAAACATGTTTTGTTTCATTCTGTTGAGTAATTTTTGTTGGCTAAATTCAGTTTGATTTGTCTTTTTTATTGTATGCTCTGTGTTTAGTTAGGTTATAAGTAGTCCGGTTGTAAAATGAATATTGTTCGCATATTGCTGTCATAGCCTGTTCAAAGCTTCTGTTTAAAAAGTGGTTTGTTTAATTCTGTTGAGCCATTTTCTTTAGCTAAATTAAGTTCCAACTGTAATGTTGTGTTTGCTGCAATATATCCTGCTTGTATTTTCCCTATAAACAATGGCTAGACTTAATTACTTTTGGTCTGGCTATTATACTGCCGGCCTATGATATGAAGGCAGTGCGTACCGGCAGTCCAACTGACTTGCACTCCTTGAACTTGAGGCGAGGAAGAATGTTTTAGGCCTACCATAGTTACTCCTGTAATCTAACAATAATACTTATCTTTATAAAAAAATATTCTGATAGAAAATGTACGAATTAGCTGTACAGTCGTGGCCAAAAGTTTTGAGAATGACACAAATATTAATTTTCACAAAGTCTGCTGCCTCAGTGTCTTTAGATATTTTTGTCAGATGTTACTATAGAATACTGAAGTATAATTACAAGCATTTCATAAGTGTCAAAGGCTTTTATTGACAATTACATGAAGTTGATGCAAAGAGTCAATATTTGCAGTGTTGACCCTTCTTTTTCAAGACCTCTGCAATCTGCCCTGGAATGCTGGCAATTAACTTCTGGGCCACATCCTGACTGATGGCAGCCCATTCTTGCATAATCAATGCTTGGAGTTTGTCAGAATTTGTGGGTTTTTGTTTGTCCACCCGCCTCTTGAAGATTGACCACAAGTTCTCAATGGGATTAAGGTCTGGGGAGTTTCCTGGCCATGGACTAAAAATATTGATGTTTTGTTCCCCGAGCCACTTAGTTATCACTTTTGCCTTATGGCAAGATGCTCCATCATGCTGGAAAAGGCTTTGTTCGTCACCAAACTGTTCCTGGATGGTTGGGAGAAGTTGCTCTCGGAGGATGTGTTGGTACCATTCTTTATTCATGGCTGTGTTCTTAGGCAACATTCTGAGTGAGCCCACTCCCTTAGCTGAGAAGCAACCCCACACATGAATGGTCTCAGGATGCTTTACTGTTGGCATGACAGCTACTGACGGTAGCGCTCACCTTGTCTTCTCCGGACAAGCTTTTTTCCGGATGCCCCAAACAATCGGAAAGGGGATTCATCAGAGAAAATTACTTTACCCCAGTCCTCAGCAGTCCAATTCCTGTACCTTTTGCAGAGTATCAGTCTGTCCCTGATGTTTTTCCTGGAAAGAAGTGGCTTCTTTGCTGCCCTTCTTGACACGAGGCCATCCTCCAAAAGTCTTCGCCTCACTGTGCGTGCAGATGCACTCACACCTGCCTGCTGCCATTCCTGAGCAAGCTCTGTACTGGTGGTGCCCTGATCCCGCAGCTGAATCAACTTTAGGAGACGGTCCTGGCGTTTGCTGGACTTTCTTGGGCGCCCTGAAGCCTTCTTCACAACAATTGAACCGCTCTCCTTGATGTTCTTGATGATCCGATAGATGGTTGATTTAGGTGCAATCTTACTGGCAGCAATATCCTTGCCTGTGAAGCACTTTTTGTGCAAAGCAATGATGACGGCACGTGTTTCCTTGCAGGTAACTATAGTTGACAGAGGAAGAACAATGATTCCAAGCACCACCCTCATTTTGAAGCTTCCAGTCTGTTATTCAAACTCAATCAGCATGACAGAGTGATCTCTAGCCTTGTCCTCGTCAACACTCACACCTGTGTTAACAAGAGAATCACTGACATGATGTCAGCTGGTCCTTTTGTGGCAGAGCTGAATTGCAGTGGAAATGTTTTGGGGGGGATTCAGTTCATTTGCATGGCAAAGAGGGACTTTGCAATGAATTGCAATTCATCTGATCACTCTTCATAACATTCTGGAGTATATGCAAATTGCCATCATACAAACTGAGGCAGCAGACTTTGTAAAAATTAATATTTGTGTGATTCTCAAAACATTTGGCCACAACTGTATATATCTGTAGGCTACTGCGTCTGCTATATCTGACAAGGATAAAGAAATGCATGTCCTGTCATATCATTCCGCCAGCATATCTCCATCTCTCTCTCTCTCTGGGGCTAGGCCTAAGCTTTTCTTTCTTTTATATTTATGGTGCCGGTTGAGATGGCAGCCATTTTATGGGCTCCTAACCAATTGTGCTATCGTGTGTGTGTTCTCACGTTATTTGTTACTTATTTTGTACATAATGTTTCTGCCACCGTCTCTTATGACCAAAAAAAGCTTCTGGATATCAAGACAGCGATTATTCACCTCGTACTGGACGAAGATTTTTCTTTAACGTGTCTACATGCGAAGGATTTACTTCAGACACCAGACAGGGCTCAAATTCCCGTCATTCGCATGAAGAAGAGACAGAGATTTCGAGGACGTAGGTCGGTGTGCCTTGTAAGGATCCGACGGCGAGTGTGTAGTCCGCCTCTACCATCAGTCCTATTAGCCAACGTTGGATAATAAACTGGATGAGCTCCGATCAAGACTGTCCTACCAACGGGTCATTAACTGTAATATCTTATGTTTCACTGAGTCGTGGCTGAAAGAAGGACATGCATAACATACAGCTGGCTGAGTTTTCCGTGTATCGGCAAGACGGAACATCTGCCTCCGGTAAGACAAGGGGTGGCGGTCTGTGTCTATTTGTAAATAACTGCTGGTGCACTAAATTAATATTAAGGAAGTCTTAAGGTTTTGCTCACTTGAGGTAGAGTATCTCATGATAAGCTGTAGACCACACTATTTACCAAGAGAGTTTTCATCTATATTTTTCGTAGCTGTCAATTTACCACCACAAACCAATGCTGGCACTAAAACGGTCCATCTCTAAAATCCTCAAACTTCATTGCGGTGGTGATTGTTTTGGCTTTCAGTCGGATCTGCACAGTTGAAACACCTCGGCCGTCTGCTCTCTGTGTGTTGACCCAGTATTCAAGCTCATTTTCTAGTTCTGGCCATCTGCTTTTCTTCCCTCTGAAAGCTTTTGTTGTCTTTCTGCACTGAGTCAGTTCCTCACGCTGCTGTTTCCAACGTCTTATCATCGACTCATTAAGGCCAAGCTCCCGTGCAGCAGCTCTATTTCCTTTTCCAACAGCCAGATCGATCGCCTTCAACTTGAAAGCTGCATCATATGCATTTCTCTGTGTCTTTGCCATGATGAGGGTGACAAAATGACTACCGTAATCAGAATGATGGGAAGTTTGAGCGCGCTCGATTTACGTCACAGTATGTGACGGTGCTCAGTTTTTTGGCGGCATGAATTTGTGAAAGCGGGAAAAATTCATAAATTAGCCGCGTCATTGTATAAGCCGCGAGGTTCAAAGCGTGGGGAAAAGTAGCGTCTTATAGTCCGGAAATTACGGTAGTAACCAAAAAACTGTTAAACAAAGTAGCCTGCCTTAGCCTTGATGACAGATTTGCACACGCTTGGCATTCTCTCAACCAGCTTCACCTGGAATGCTTTTCCAACAGCCTTGAAGGAGTTCCCACATGCTGAGCACTTGTTGGCTGCTTTTCCTTCACTCTGTGGTCCAACTCATTCCAAACCATCTCAATTGGGTTGAGGTCCGGTGAATTGTGGAGGCCAGGTCATCTGATGCAACAGTCCATCACTCTCCTTCTTGGTCAAATAGCCCTTACACAGCCTGGAGGTCAAATCAAATCAAGTTTATTTTATATAGCCCTTCGTACATCAGCTAATATCTCGAAGTGCTGTACAGAAACCCAGCCTAAAACCCCAAACAGCAAGCAATGCAGGTGTAGAAGCACGGTGGCTAGGAAAAACTCCCTAGAAAGGCAAAAACCTAGGAAGAAACCTAGAGAGGAACCAGGCTATGAGGGGTGGCCAGTCCTCTTCTGGCTGTGCCGGGTGGAGATTATAACAGAACTATGCCAAGATGTTCAAAATGTTCATAAGTGACAAGCATGGTCAAATAATAATCATGAATAATTTTCAGTTGGCTTTTCATAGCCGATCATTAAGAGTTGAAAATAGCAGGTCTGGGACAGGTGGCGGTTCCATAACCGCAGGCAGAACAGTTGAAACTGGAATAGCAGCAAGGTCAGGTGGACTGGGGACAACAAGGAGTCATCATGCCCGGTAGTCCTGACGTATGGTCCTAGGGCTCAGGTCCTCCGAGAGAGAGAAAGAAAGAGAGAAGGAGAGAATTAGAGAGAGCCAAGATTTTCAAAATGTTCATAAATGACAAGCATGGTCAAATAATAATCAGGAATAAATATCAGTTGGCTTTTCATAGCCGATCATTAAGAGTTGAAAACAGCAGGTCTGGGACAGGTAGGGGTTCCATAACCGCAGGCAGAACAGCTGAAACTGGAATAGCAGCAAGGCCAGGCGGACTGGGGACAGCAAGGAGTCATCATGCCCGGTTTGCCGTGACGTATGGTCCTAGGGCTCAGGTTCTCAGAGAGAGAGAAAGAAAGAGAGAACGAGAGAATTAGAGAGAGCATACTTAAATTCACACAGGACACTGGATAAGATAGGAGAAGTACTCCAGGTATAACCAACTGACCCTAGCCCCCCGACACATAAACTACTGCAGCATAAATACTGGAGGCTGAGACAGGAGGGGTCAGGAGACACTGTGGCCCCATCAGAAGAAACCCCCGGACAGGGCCAAACAGGAAGGATATAACCCCACCCACTTTGCCAAAGCACAGCCCCCACACCACTAGAGGGATATCTTCAACCACCAACTTACAATCCTGAGACAAGGCCGAGTATAGCCCACAAAGATCTCCACCACAGCACAAACCAAGGGGGGGCGCCAACCCAGACAGGAAGATCACGTCAGTAACTCAACCCACTCAAGTGACGCACCCCTCCCAGGGACGGCATGAAAGAGCACCAGTAAGCCAGTGACTCAGCCCCTGTAATAGGGTTAGAGGCAGAGAATCCCAGTGGAGAGAGGGGAACCGGCCAGGCAGAGACAGCAAGGGCGGTTCGTTGCTGTCTCTGCCTGACCCAACAGGTGTGTTGGGTCATTGTCCTGTTGGGAAAACAAATGATAGTCCCACTAAGGTGCAAACCAGATGGGATGGCGTGTCACTGCAGAATGTTGTGGTAGCTATGCTGGTTATTCTTATTCTCCTTGAATTCTAAATATATCACAGACCGTGTCACCAGCAAAGCACCATCACACCACCTCCTCCATACTTCAGTGGGAACTACACATGCAGAGATCATCCGTTCACCTACTCTGCGTCTCACAAAGACACAGCAGTTGGAATCTCAAATTTGGGCTCATCAGACCAAAGGACAGATTTCCACCGGTCTAATGTCCATTGCTCGTGTTTTTTGGTACAAGCAAGTCTCTTCTTATTGGTGTCCTTTAGTAGTGGTTTCTTTGCAGCAATTCGGCCATGAAGGTCTGATTCATGCAGTCTCCTCTGAACAGTTGATGTTGAGATGTCTGTAACTTGAACTCTGTGAAGCATTTATTTGGGCTGCAATTTCTGAGGTGCAGTGATGAACTTAGTTTTGATGTCTCCACTATTATTATACAATGTTGAAAATAAAGAAAAACCCTTGAATGAGTAGGTGTGTCCAAACTTTTGACTGGTACTGTACATACCCCAACCAGAGGCCATGGATTACAGGCAACATCCGCACTATTTAAAGGGTAGAGCTGCCGCTTTCAAGGAGTGGGACTCTAACCCGGACATTTATAAGAAAGCCCGCTATGCCCCACCACCAACCATAAAACATGCAAAGCGTCAATACAGTACTAAGATTGAATTGTACTACACTGGCTCCAACGCTTGTCGGATGTGGCAATGCTTGCAAACTATTACGGACTACAAAGGGAAGCACAGCCGCGAGCTGCCCAGTGACACAAGCCTACCAGACGAGCTAAATGACTTCTATGCCCGCTTCAAGGCAAGCAACACTAAAGCATGCATTAGAGCACCAGCGGTTCCGGAAGACTGTGTGGTCACGTGTTCCGTAGCCGATGTAAGACCTTTAAACAGGTCAACATTCACAAGGCTGCAGGGCCAGACGGATTACCAGGAAGTGTACTCCGAGCATGCGCTGACCAACTGGCAAGTGTCTTCACTGACATTTTCAACCTGTCCCTGATGGAGTCTGTAATACCAACATGTTTCAAGCAGACCACCATAGTCCCTGTGCCTAAGAACACCCAGGTAACTTCCCTGAATGACTACAGACCCGTAGCACTCAAGTCTGTAGCCATGAAGTGCTTTGAAAGGCTGGTCACGGCTCACATCAACACCATTATCCCAGAAACCCTAGACCCACTCCAATTTGCATATGGCCCCAACAGATCCACAGATGACGCAATCTCTATTGCGCTCCACACTGCCCTTTCCCACTTGGACAAAAGGAACACCTACGTGAGAATGCTATTCATTGACTACAGCTCAGTGTTCAACACCATAGTACCCTCAAAGCTCATCACTAAGCTAAGGACCCTGGGACTAGACACCTCCCTCTGCAACTGGATCCTGGACTTCCTGACAGGCCGCTCCCAGGTAGTAAGGGTAGGTAACAACACATCTGCCACGCTGATCCTTAACACGGGGGCCCCTCAGGGGTGCGTGCTCAGTCCCCTCCTGTACTCCCTGTTCACCAATGACTGCATGGCCAAGCACGACTCCAACACCATCATTAAGTTTGCTGATGACACAACAGTGGTAGGCCTGATCACCGACAATGATGACACAGCCTATAGGAAGAATGTCAGAGACCTGGCAGTCTGGTGCCAGCATAACAACCTCTCCCTCAATGTGATCAAGAAAAGGAGATGATCATGGTCTACAGGAAAAGGAGCACGCCCATTCTCATCGACGGGACTCTAGTGGAGCAGGTTGAGAGCGTCATGTTCCTTGGTGTCCACATCACCAATGTGGAGAGAGTCGTGAAGAGGGCATGACAATGCCTATTCTCCCTCAGGAAAAGATTTGGCTTGGGTCCTCAGATCCTCAAAAAGTTCTACAGCTGCACCATTGAGAGCATCCTGACTGGTTGCATCACCGCCTGATATGGCAACTGCTCGGTCTCCATCCGCAAGGCACTACAGAGGGTAGTGCGTACGGCCCAGTACATCACTGGGGCCATGCTTCCTGCCATCCATGACCTCTATACCAGGTGGTGTCAGAGGAAGGCCCTAAAATTGTCAGACTCCAGCCACCCTAGTCAATAACTCTTCTCTACTACCGCATGTCAAGCGGTGCAGGAGTGCCAGGTCTAGGTCCAAAAGGCTTCTTAACAGCTTCTACCCCTAAGCCATAAAACTCCTGAACCGCTAATCAAATGGCTACCCGGACTATTTGCATTGACCCCACCCCCATTTTTTACGCTGCTGCTACACTCTGTTTATTATCTATGCATAGTCACTTTACCTCTACCTACATGTACATATTACCTCGACTAACCTTGATTCTGTACCAGTACCCCTTTTTATATAGCCTCGCTACTGTTATTTTATTGTTGCTCTTTAAAAAATGTTTAAAAAAACATTTAAAATTGTATTTTTTATTTATATTTCACTTCAGTTTATTTTAGTTAATCATTTCACACTTTTTTTTAAACTTTTTTTTTACTGATTGTTAAGGGCTTGTAAGTAAGCATTTCACTGTAAGGTCTATTCAGTGCATGTGACAAATCAAATTTGATTTGATCTTTTTAAATATTAATTTCATACAGTAGATGCCTATAGGCCTATGCATGCAATTCCCTGATGCATTTAGTGATCAAATCTCTGACAGCTGAACTGTAAGGTGGACAATTGATATTTGAGGAAAGTTAAAACCAATAAAACAGACTATAAAGTTCTGCATATGCTAAACATCGAAACACAAGGGATAGTGCTTTTGTAATTTGTTGAAAGGCTGGTTTTAAGGACACGTAAGTGTGGCTCATTTGGCCAATATCCCTTGTTTATTGATTGCGCTGGCTGCGTGGATGGATGCCCTAATGGGTTACTTTCCCAATGCATATGGATGACCAGTACAGTTCAAATGTCAGATAAATGTCAAATCTTTCAGGTCACTTGTCCGGTGCCAAATGTTCCTCATGGAAACCCTGCAACATACCTAAATTATTACCTGTCTATGGCATGTGTAGAGCTGGGCTGGCGTGTGCTATCTCACAGTGAGAGGTGAATCTCTGTAACCCTATTGTAACCCCATCAGCCTGGTGTGTGTGTGTGTGTGCGTTTTAGCCCTGGCCAGTCTGGGCTATGAGAAGACATGTGTGTTGTTCAATGGAGCAGCGTTGGCAAGTCAGATCGCTTCAGAACAAAACCTGGACAGCGATGAAGGACTGAAGGCCGCAGCCAAATACTACCAGGTACTACTACAGTAATGCTACAATACTACCAGGTTCTATAGTAACACTACTATTTATACCACATCTAATTACTACAGTACTACTAATACTACAGCCAAATACTACCAAAATCTATAGTAATACTGATATTACTACCAGGTATTACTACAGTACTGCTAATGATATTACAGCCAATGACTACCTTTTTTATAATAATACTTAAATTCTACATAGTAATAATATAACCAATACCCCCCCCCCCCCCCCCCCTTTGTCTGTCTTTCCATCTCTCTCTGTCATACACTCTCTCCCTCCTCCACTCCCTCCAGTTGGCGAGTGGAGCATTTGGTCACATTAAGGACACAGTGCTGTCCGCTCTGAACAGAGAGCCTACAATGGACATCTCTCCTGAGACCGTAGGAACCCTCAGTCTCATCATGCTGGCTCAGGCACAGGAAGTCTTCTTTCTCAAGGCTACTTCAGGTACACACATACGTCACACACACACACACACATGCTATACACACACATTACACGTGTGTGTGCATAAATCAAGTAACCATGGTATCGTTTGCCCTACAGATAAGATGAAGGACGCCATCATCGCTAAACTGGCCAATCAGGCGGCAGATTTCTACAGCGACGCCTTCAAGCAGTGTCAGTACAAAGAGAACCTGCCCAAGGTGTGTGTGTGTGCGTGCGTGAGGATAACCCTCAGGGTGTGGAACTTTCCCCATTTCTCTCATTTCACTATCTCTGTTCCGATTGGTTGTTTACCATACAGTCTCCATTCTGATTTGTTATCCACTACCTGAGCTGTTTTCTCATTGGTTGTTCTTGTTCACTACTTGGGCTGTATTCTCAGTGGCGCTTTCACCGTCTCACTCCCGTTCTTATTGGTCTCTCACTAACTAATAATGAGCTTCTGAAATTATGTGTTTGAAATCTGACTGACCTGTCTTACTACTAAAAGACGCTCACAGACACACACACACACACACGGTCTGGGGTGGGAATACATGGGCTGGACTTTGCAGACACACACACACTACTTTGTAATAAAGTTTGGGTGAATGTTGCAGAAAGGTTAATCACTTACTCATTGCCTGTCCTGTTCTGTTCTCTCCCGTTATCCTCCGCTCTCTGCATCCCTCGTGGTGGTGTGTGTGCATGTGTTCCTGATTTGGCTTCTGTGACGTGAAACACGTTCGTGATTTGCTCTTGGCGGTGTTGTTCTTTGGTTTTCCCTTTGTTTGCGTGTATGTGTTTTGGTTTGCCCCGTGCGTGTGCGCACTGCTCTGTGGTTGCTTCTCCCTGGTCAGTGTATTTATTTCCAGGAGGTGTTGCCGGTGCTTGCAGCTAAACACTGCATCATGCAGGCCAACGCTGAGCTACACCAGTCTATCCTCGCCAAGCAGAAGAAACACTTTGGGGAGGAGATCGCTCGCTTGCAGGTACACACACAGCGCAACTCTAACCCAGTGGTTCTTACAGTGTAGCCAACCTGAAAATGTTGTGATTTTCTTATGACCAAATACAGTGGCAAGAAAAAGTATGTGAACCTTTTAAAATTACCTGGATTTCTGCATAAATTTGACATAAAATTTGATCTGATCTTCATCTAAGTCACAACAATAGACAAACAGTGTGCTTAAACTAAAAACACACAAATTATTGTATTTTGTCTATATTGAATACATAATTTAAAAATTCACAGTGTAGGTTGGAAAAAGTATGTGAACCCCTAGGCTAATGACTTCTCCAAAAGCTAATTGGAGTCAGGTGTCAACTAACCTGGAGTTAAAGCAATGAAACGAGATTGGAGATTTTGGTTAGAGCTATCCTGCCCCATTTTATTTTATAAACATGCACAAAATTTGAGTTTGCTATTCACAAGAAGCATTGCCTGACGTGAACCATGCCTCGAACAAAAGAGATGTCAGAAGACCTAAGATTAAGAATGGTTGCCTTGCATAAAGCTGGAAAGGGTTACAAAGGTATCTCTAAAAGTCAGTACATGGTAAGACCAATTGTCTATAAATGGAGGAAGTTCAGCACTGTTGCTACTCTCCCTAGGAATGGCCGTCCTGCAAAGATGACTGCAAGAGCGCTCAATGAGGTTAATCATAGAGTGTCAGCTAAAGACTTACAGAAATCTCTGGAACATGCTAACATCTCTGTTGACGAGTACGATACGTAAAACACTAAACAAGAATGGTGTTCATAGGAGGACACCACGGAAGAAGCCATTGCTGTCCCAAAAAAACATTGCTGCACGTCTGAAGTTTGCAAAAAAGCACCTGGATGTTCCACAGCGCCACTGGCAAAATATTCTGTGGACAGATGAAACTAAAGGAACACAACACTGTGTGGACAAAAAAAGGCACAGCACACCAACATCAAACTTCATCCCAACTGTAAAGTATGGTGGAGGGAGCATCATGGTTTGGGCTGCTTAGCTGCCTCAGGGCCTGGACAGCTTGCTATCATCGTCGGGAATATGAATTCCCAAGTTTAACAAGACATTTTGCATGAGAATGTAAGGCTATCTGTCTGCCAATAGAAGCTCAACAGAAGTTGGGTGACGCAACAGGACAACAACCCGAAAGACAGAAGTAAATCAACAACAGAATGGCTTGAACAGAAGAAAACACACCTTCTGGAGTGGCCCAGTCAGTCCTGACCTCAACCCGTCTGAGATGCTGTGGCATGACCTCAACCCGTCTGAGATGCTGTGGCATGACCTCAACCCGTCTGAGATGCTGTGGCATGACCTCAACCCGTCTGAGATGCTGTGGCATGACATCAAGTGAGCGGTTCACACCAGACACCCCAAGAATATTGTGGAACTGAAACAGTTTTGTAAAGAGGAATGGTCCAAAATTCCTCTTGACCGTTGTGCAGTTCTGATCCCCAACTAAAGAAAACGTTTGGTTTTCCTCCTGCCAAAGGAGGGTCAACCTGTTATTAAATCCAAGGGTTCACATGCTTTTTCCAAACTGCACTGTGAATGTTTACACGGTGTGTTCAATAAAGACATGAACAATTATAATTGTTTGTGTTATTAGTTTAAGCAGACTGTTTGTCTATTGTTATGACTTGGGTGAAGATCAGATTTGATGAATAATTTATGCAGAAATCCAGGTAATTCTAAAGGGTTCACCTACTTTTTCTTCCCACTGTAAACACAACCACTCAACCAAAGTCTTCATACTTTGTTTACTCTTCTCTATTCTCTCGTTCTCTCCATCCCTCAGCAAACTAATTAGTGAAGAGTCTAGCCCTGCTTTATGATTGACAGTGCGAAGGATCCGACTATCATTCACTCCTCTATTCTCTCCTTCCCTGCAGCATGCTACAGAGCTGGTGAAGACGGTAGCGTCTCGCTATGATGAGTACGTCAGTGTGAAAGACCTTAGTGATAAGATCAGCCGTGCTCTGACCGCCGCTAAGAAGGACAATGACTTCATCTACCACGACCGTGTCCCCGAGGTCAAAGACCTGGAACACATCGGCAAGGCAGCGCTGGTCAAGGCTACCACCATCACACCTCCGCTCAGCGCCAAGTTCACTGGTGAGAGACCGAGTACACACACAACCACTCAGCGCCAAGTTCACTGGTGAGAAACCGAGTACACACACAACCACTCAGCGCCAAGTTCACTGGTGAGAAACCGAGTACACACACAACCACTCAGCGCCAAGTTCACTGGTGAGAAACCGAGTACACACACAACCACTCAGCGCCAAGTTCACTGGTGAGAAACCGAGTACACACACAACCACTCAGCGCCAAGTTCACTGGTACGGGGGGAGGGGCACACTTTTGCTTTTTGTGTAGATGTCTAAAAGTGTGGGTTAGTTTCTGATGTGTGTGTCTGTATAGACTTGTTTGAGAAGATGGTGCCCATGGCTGTGCAGCAGAGTATGAGTGTGTACAGCCAGAGGAAGGCTGAGACCGTCAACAGACTGGTAGGAACTATGAGGGAAGCTACTAACCTCTGCAACGGGTATGGATGTTACTTTGATCATTTAACAATTGAATTGTTTTTTTGTCTACTGTATTAATTTCAGTACATTACATGATCAATACAGTCAACAGCACCCGGTTACGTCATCATACACTGAGTGGACAAAACATTACGAACACCTTCCTAATATTTTTTTTATTTAACCAGGTAGGCAAGTTGAGAACAAGTTCTCCTTTACAACTGCGACCTGGCCAAGATAAAGCAAAGCAGTTCGACACATACAACAACACAGAGTTACACATGGAGTAAAACAAACATACAGTCAATAATACAGTAGAAAAATAAGTCTTTATACAATGTGAGCAAATGAGGTGAGATAAGGGAGGTAAAGGCAAAAAAAAGGCCATGGTGGTGAAGTAAATACAATACAGTAAGTAAAACACTGGAATGGTAGATTTGCAGTGGAAGAATGTGCAAAGTAGAGAGAAATAATGGGGAGCAAAATAAATAAATACAGTAGGGGGAGAGGTAGTTGTTTGGGCTAAATTATAGATGGGCTATGTACAGGTGCAGTAATCTGTGAGCTGCTCTGACAGCTGGTGCTTAAAGCTAGAGAGGGAGATAAGTGTCTCCAGTTTCAGAGATTTTTGTAGTTCGTTCCAGTCATTGGCAGCAGAGAACTGGAAGGAGAGGCGGCCAAAGGAAGAATTGGTTTTGGGGGTGACCAGAGAGATATACATGCTGGAGCGCGTGCTACAGGTGGGTGCTGCTATGGTGACCAGCGAGCTGAGATAAGGGGGGACTTTACCTAGCAGGGTCTTGTAGATGACCTGGAGCCAGTGGGTTTGGCGACGAGTATGAAGCGAGGGCCAGCCAACGAGAGCGTACAGGTCGCAGTGGTGGGTCGTATATGGGGCTTTGGTGACAAAACGGATGGCACTGTGATAGACTGCATCCAATTTATTTAGTAGGGTATTGGAGGCTATTTTGTAAATGACATCGCCGAAGTCGAGGATCGGTAGGATGGTCAGTTTTACAAGGGTATGTTTGGCAGCATGAGTGAAGGATGCTTTGTTGCGAAATAGGAAGCCAATTCTAGATTTAACTTTGGATTGGAGATGTTTGATGTGAGTCTGGAAGGAGAGTTTACAGTCTAACCAGACACCTAGGTATTTGTAGTTGTCCACATAGTCAGAACCGTCCAGAGTAGTGATGTTGGATGGGCGGGCAGGTGCAGGCAGCGATCGGTTGAAGAGCATGCATTTAGTTTTACTTGTATTTAAGAGCAATTGGAGGCCACGGAAGGAGAGTTGTATGGCATTGAAGCTCGTCTGGAGGGTTGTTAACACAGTGTCCAAAGAAGGGCCAGAAGTATACAGAATGGTGTCGTCTGCGTAGAGGTGGATCAGAGACTCACCAGCAGCAAGAGCGACATCATTGATGTATACAGAGAAGAGAGTCGGTCCAAGAATTGAACCCTGTGGCACCCCCGTAGAGACTGCCAGAGGCCCGGACAACAGGCCCTCCGATTTGACACACTGAACTCTATCAGAGAAGTAGTTGGTGAACCAGACGAGGCAATCATTTGAGAAACCAAGGCTATCGAGTCTGCCGATGAGGATGTGGTGATCGACAGAGTCGAAAGCCTTGGCCAGGTCAATGAATATGGCTGCACAGTATTGTTTCTTATCGATGGCGGTTATGATATCGTTTAGGACCTTGAGCGTGGCTGAGGTGCACCCATGACCAGCTCTGAAACCAGATTGCATAGTGGAGAATGTATGGTGGGATTCAAAATGGTCGGTAATCTGTTTGTTGACTTGGCTTTTGAAGACCTTAGAAAGGCAGGGTAGAATAGATATAGGTCTGTAGCAGTTTGGGTCAAGAGTGTCCCCCCCTTTGAAGAGGGGGATGACCGCAGCTGCTTTCCAATCTTTGGGAATCTCAGACGACACGAAAGAGAGGTTGAAAAGACTAGTAATAGGTGTTGCAACAATTTTGGCAGATCATTTTAGAAAGAAAGGGTCCAGATTGTCTAGCCCAGCTGATTTGTAGGGGTCCAGATTTTGCAGCTCTTTCAGAACATCAGCTGACTGGATTTGGGAGAAGGAGAAATGGGGAAGGCTTGGGCGAGTTGCTGTGAAATTCTCAATTATAATGGATTTATCGGTGGTGACAGTGTTTCCTATCCTCAGTGCAGTGGGCAGCTGGGAGGAGGTGTTCTTATTCTCCATGGACTTTACAGTGTCCCAGAACTTTTTTGAGTTTGTGTTGCAGGAAGCAAATTTCTGCTTGAAAAAGCTAGCCTTGAGTTGCACCCCCCCCCTTTTGCCCTCAGAACAGCCTCAATTCGTCAGGGCATGGACTCTACAAGGTGTCGAAAGCATTCCACAGGGATGCTGGCCCATGTTGACTCCAATGCGTCCCACAGTTGTGTCAAGTTGGCTGGATGTCCTTTGGGTGGTGGACCATTCTTGATACACACAGGGAACTGTTGAGCAGTAAAGACCCAGCAGTGTTGCAGTTCTTGACACAAACCGGTGCGCCTGGCACCTACTACCATATCCCATTCAAAGGCACTTAAATATTTTGTCTTGCCCATTCACCCTCTGAATGGCACACATAGACAATCCATGTCTCAATTGTCTCGAGGCTTAAAAACCCTTCTTTAACCTGTCTCCTCCCCTTCATCTACACTGCTTGAAGTGGATTTAACATCAATAAGGGATCATAGCTTTCACCTGGTCAATCTGTCATGGAAAGGGCAGGTGTTCTTAATGTTTTGTACACTGTGTACGTCGTATTTATTGGTGGTGAATTGTGTTAATAACTAAACAGTGTGTTGGCATGTCTATATTGATCATGTATTGATAATTTAACAACAGTGTCCTGGCATCTCTGAACCTGCCTGCGGCTCTGGAGGACCTGTCTGGAGATTCTATCCCACAATCCATTATTGAAAAGGCCCATGCCATCGTCCAGCAGGGGGGGCTGCAGAGCATAGAGCAACTGATCAGAGACCTGCCGGAACTACTGACACGCAACAGAGAGATCCTGGATGAGGTGTGTGTGTACACACACACACACACACACACACGTTCGTATACCCATGATGTGTAATGTGTGTGTGTGTGTGTTTGTAGTCTCTGAAGATGCTGGATGATGAGGAGTCGACAGACAGCGAGCTGAGATCCAAGTTCAGCCAACGCTGGAACAGAACTCCCTCTGGAGACCTCTACAAACCACTCAGAGCGGGTACACACACTCACACACCTACTCATGCCTACACACACATCCAAAAACAAACATACTGATATGTGTGGTGTTGTGTACTACCATGGAATCAAATGATATTTATTTCTGCTTCTCTACCTCCGGCGGTCCAGAGGGTGGTAACTTCCGTAGTGTGTTGGACAAGGCAGTGCAGGCTGACCAGGTGGTCAGGGAGCGTTATAATGCACACTGTGAGATGATCGCTCTCCTCTGTAAACCTCAGGCTGAACTCACCGCTGCCATACCTTCAGCCAACCCTGCTATGACATTGCAGGGCAGCGAGGTGAGGGATGGTGTGTGTGTGTGTGTGTGTGTCTGTCTGTGTGTGTGTGTGTGTGTGTGTGTGTGTGTGTGTGTGTGTGTGTTCTAACTATGTATTCTCTCTCCCTCTAGGTTGTGAGTGTGTTGCGTTCCCAGCTGTCTCAGCTAGAGGAGGTGAAGAGAGAGAGGGAGGTGCTGGAGACGGAGATTAAGGGTGTGACCTTTGACATGTCCTCCAGCTTCCTGACGGCTCTGGCTCAGGACGGGGCCATCAATGAGGAGTCACTGTCAATGAGCCAGCTGGACCAATCATACGGCAGCTACAGCCAGAGGGTTCAAGCCAGCCTCCGCTCTCAGGAAGAGCTGTTGGGCAACGTGCAGGTAGGCTACAGACACACACTCGCCTAAACACCCCTATACACAATTTCAACAAATACTTTTTTCAGATGGCGAGAAATGTTACTTTATCGATTCTCTCCTTCCATCTCCAACTGTTGATTGTCTCCCCCCAGGCATCTCACCAGGAGTTCTCCAGTCTGAAGCAGTCCAACTCGGAGGCTAATGATCGTGAGGAGGTGTTGAAGAAGCTGGCCTCGGCCCACGACAGCTACGTTGAGATCACCAGCAACCTCAGAGAGGGCACCAAGGTAACTGTCGCCTAGGGAACGGCAGGAAGGGTTGTTTCTAGGGAATGGGTGGGTTGTCCAGGGAAAAGGAGGGCTATTTCTAAGACGGTGTCACCCAACAATACACATTTTTGTTCTAACCCCGGGAAAACAACCGGTTGAACTTGACAAGGGCTTGATGATTGGATGACTTTGGTTGTCTCTCAGTCTGACCAATCACCTTCTCGCTCTCTGTAGTTCTACAATGACCTCACAGAGATCCTGCTGAAGTTCCAGAACAAGTGCAGTGACATCGTCTTCGCCCGCAAGACAGAACGGGATGAACTGCTGAAGTATGTGGTGGTGATGTCGTCTCAATAACGATGCTGCAGTTATGAATATTTGTAATAATCACTGTATTGTGTTATTAGTGAAATGTCATTGATTATGTTTTTATGTGATTGGTGATTTATGTGAACTAGAAGTGACCATGACGAGCAACTGATGTTGGGGTTGCCTTGGTGACCACTGACTGACATTGCTGTTATTGTGGTTACCCACCCAGGGATTTGCAGCAGAGCATCGCCAGGGAGCCCAGTGCCCCGTCCTTCTCTGTCCCTGCCTACCAGACTAACCCCACCCCCACCGCCACTGGACCAACCCCCGCACCAAGGACTGTCTTCGTAAGTAGCCAATCACAGCTGGGTGGCTCCTCCCTCCAGCCCAATCAGAAGGCAGCTCTGTGCCAATGAGGATTCAATTAAACTTTCCCGGTTCACTGTGTGGGCGAAATTTGCATCGGGTGAAAGCGATTGCATTCGTTTGTAACCGAGCCGTCTCCCGCGTGTGAGTTGTGCCCCTTTCAAAGCCGATGGCTCAACAGAGTGACGTATGTGAAGCACGTGGAGTATTGACTTAATGCTAAAGTGTTTCCTCTTGATAAAATAAACATATGTGCTTTATCTTACCAAGGAAAACTAGTTTGAAAATTCAAACATATATTGTATGTTTCTCAACGATGCACAATGCTGCCTTGTTGACAATGACTGTTTGATTTGAGCAGCTTCACCTGGTCTTGACGGGCCATAGCCCGGTTCAGCCTGACGAACTCCCTCAATCACGACAGAGACATGACCGTAATATTGTCTCTTATTGTGACGTTGTAAAAATATCCCTTTTCAAGCAATCAATTAAATGTTTGTTAACCCCTTTACATCAGCAGTTGTCACAAGGTTTACTATTTATCTGTTTTGACTATGATTTTTATTGACCTCTGATCTTTCCCTCTTCCGTTTCCAGCAGCCTCAGCAGCCCCAGGCGAAGGCCCAGCCTCCCGAGCGGCCCCCTCCCCCTGCCTTCCCCCCCCAGGCCGCCTCCGCACCAGGCAACCCTCCCAGTAACCAGCCTCAACCAGTAAACCCCCCACCCATGGCCCCTCCCTCACAGGCCCAGGGACCACCTTACCCCACATATCAGGGATACCCCGGGTGAGTCAATCAAATCAATCAATATCCTTATTGTCCTAGTTGGTAGGCTGTGTGCGTTGCACAACTGTAGCCCGTCTGTTGTTCGTCTCACTTCTGTTAACTCCCTCTCTTCTAACTATCCCTGTCTTCTCATTTTCATACACACTAACCTCTCTTTCTCTGTATCTCCAGGTATGCCTACCAGATGCCTATGGGTTATAACCCGTATGCAGCGTACGGCCAGTACAACATGCCCCCCACTATGCAGCCTAACATGCAGCCCTACGTCCCCTATCAGCAGGCCCCAGCACCCGGACAGGGGGGCTACCCTGGGGTCCCCCCCACACAGCAGCACCCCTACACCTACCAACAGCAGCCCCAACAACCACCACCACAGCCATACTACCCACAACAATAACTACTGTATCACTCTCCTCCATCCCTCTCCTCTGCTATCCCTACTCCGACCGACAGTGGAAACCATGCTACTACGCCCAGCAATAACTCCTCAATCGCTCTCTCTCTCTCTCTCTCCCTTCTTCCTCTCCCTTACTTACGTTTCACTTCTAGCACTCCACCTTTGCTCCCTCCCTCCTCTACCATTTCTCTCTCCC
Organism: Salvelinus alpinus; assembly: GCF_045679555.1. NCBI lineage: Eukaryota > Metazoa > Chordata > Actinopteri > Salmoniformes > Salmonidae > Salvelinus > Salvelinus alpinus. Next base: position 24,588,994 of record NC_092111.1, on the reverse strand, counting down.
TCCTTCCTCTACCTTCTCTCCCTCCCTCCTCTACCTTCTCTCTCTCCCTCCCTCCTCTACCTTCTCTCCCTCCTCTACCCTCTCTCTCTCTCCCTCCCTCCTCTACCTTCTCTCCCTCCCTCTACCTTCTCTCCCTCCTCTACCCTCTCTCTCTCCCACCCTCCTCTACCTTCTCTCCCTCCCTCCTCTACCTTCTCTCCCTCCCTCCTCTACCTTCTCTCCCTCCCTCCTCTACCTTCTCTCCCTCCCTCCTCTACCTTCTCTCCCTCTCTCCCTCCCTCCTCTACCTTCTCTCCCTCCCTCCTCTACCTTCTCTCCCTCTCTCCCTCCCTCCTCTACCTTCTCTCCCTCCCTCCTCTACCTTCTCTCCCTCCCTCCTCTACCTTCTCTCCCTCCCTCCTCTACCTTCTCTCCCTCTCTCCCTCCCTCTTCTACCTTCTCTCTCTCCCTCCTCTACCCTCTCTCTCTCTCTCTCCCTCCCTCCTCTACCCTCTCTCCCTCCTCTACCCTCTCCTCCCGCTCTTCTTCCATCCCTCCATTTACACTTACTCCCTCTACATACTCATCTACCAACCAGCTCCTCTGTTATTTTTTTTATATTATTTTTCTAATTATTGCGTTAATTCTTTAAGTCCTAACTTTTCTTCCTGATCTACCTGACTTCCTGGTATGGGCCTAGGTCAAAAATATACAGGTTAGGATAAGAGGATTCTAATATTCTATAAGTCTTTGCATAAATGCAGAAGAATTCTAAACAATGGGACTAGCAATGCGAGCGAAAATGACTGGAAGTGAATTTTAGCAGTACAGAAAGTTTGCCATCAAGTGGAAAAGGAACACAATTGTAGTGAATTTCAGCTAACCAGTATTACTGTCATTCTATTCATTTAAATGTGTTTCTAGTTATCTACAGACCCTTTATTTTTCAGACCGATTGTCACATTTTCAATGCTAATCCTGTAGAATCAGCAGTGGCACTGGTCCAATTAATTTGTTTATTTTCTAATGCTGCCGCATGGAATTATTGATTATTGCGTTGTCCTAAACTGTATATATCCGGCCTAGATATAGAACGCTAGAGGAGCTGCATGTCATTCTTGGATGAGGGGGGCGTGGCCTATATAGGCATGATTCCTTATTTGGGAGCGAGTGGGAGGGGTCACATGCAATGTCACTGAATGAAGAACCTGAGGACCCAGAGTTGTATTCAGTAGGGAGAAAACATTTAGAAATGGAATAAAATGGGGATTTACAGCTTGAACTTGTGCAATAAGAAGCAATTCTTCCTTGTCTGTTTTCAAACAGTTTTGCTACTGAATACGACCCAGCTACGATCACTCAGCTTAACGCCTGGCGCTTCTATAACAACTATATCATATTTTTGTAATGTATAATACTTATGTAATAATCCAATAAAAATGGCCTGTCGGTTTTTCTAATTTATATAAGGACTGTTGGAGATGCACTCTGTCTCTGTTCTGTCTCCCTCTCAATTATCACTCCTCTCAATTATCACTCCTCTCTCCATCACTCCTCTCAATTATCACTCCTCTCTCTCCATCACTCCTCTCTATTATCCCTCTCCTCTCTCTCTGTGGGAATGTGTCTTTCTGTTTTACAATCAGAGTAAAGCTGTAAATGTTTTTCTGGGATAAAGGTTATTATATATAAAGACTGTGGTTAACCCAATGACACAGTGTTTTTCTTTGGTTCTAATGTGATTAAAACACCTCTGCATACCAGACACCTGTGTGTGTGTCTCTGAGTATTTTACTTTCTGATGAACATATTCTTTGGTCTTCAGCACCCTAGACATATACCATTTTATACATCTTTGCCCAGTCTGCTAAAAGCTACTGATGCAATATTCTACATTATGTTGCTGTAGTTAAAGGTAGTAGCCAAGAGAGGGCAGGCATTTTTATTTTATTTAACTTGGCAAGTCAGCTAAGAACAGATTCTTATTTACAATGACGGCCTACCAAAAGGCCTCCTACGGGGCCTGGGATTAAAAATAAATACAATATATAGGAGACAACACTACATAAAGAGACCAAAGACAACAACATAGCAAGGCAGCAACACATGACAACACAGGATGGTAGTAACACAAAACAACATGGTAACAACACAAAACATGGTACAAACATTATTGGGCAGAGACAACAATAGTCACGCAAAGCATCCACAACTGTCAGTAAGAGTGTCCAGGATTGAGTCTTTGAATGAAGAGATTGAGATAAACCTGTCCAGTTTGCGTGTTTGTTGCAGCTCGTTCCAGTTGTTAGCTGCAGCGAACTGAAAAGAGGAGCGACCAAGGGATGTGTGTGCTTTGGGGACCTTTAACAGAATGTGACTGGCAGAACGGGTGTTGTATGTGGAGGATGAGGGCTGCAGTAGATATCTCAGCTAGGGGGAGTGAGGCCTAAGAGGGTTTAATAAATAAGCATCAACCAGTGGGTCTTGCGACGGGTATACAGAGATGACCAGTTTACAGAGGAGTATAGAGTGCTGTGATGTGTCCTATAAGGAGCATTGGTGGCAAATCTGATGGCCGAATATCTAGCCGGTCGAGAGCACCCTTAGCTAGCGTGGGTAGGATGGTCATCTGAATCAGCTAGTTTGGCAGCTGGGGTGAAAGAGGAGCGATTTCGATAGAGGAAACCAAGTCTAGATTTAACTTCAGCCAGCAGCTTTGATATGTGCTGAGAGAAGGGCAGTGTACCGTCTAGCCATACTCCCAAGTACTTGTATGAGGTGACTACCTCAAGTTCTAAACCCTCAGAGGTCGTAATCACACCTGTGGGGAGAGGGGCATTCGTCTTACCAAACCACATTACTTTTATTTTTTTATTTCACCTTTATTTAACCAGGTAGGCCAGCTGAGAACAAGTTCTCATTTACAACTGCGACCTGGCCAAGATAAAGCAAAGCAGTGCGACAAAAACAACAAAGAGTTACACATAAGCAAAAGTACAATCAATAACACAATAGAAAAATCTATGTACAGTGTGTGCAAATGTAGAAGTGTAGGGAGGTAAGGCAATAAATAGGCCATGGAGGTGAAATAATTATAATTTAGCATTAACACGAGTGATATATGTGCAGATGATGATGTGCAAGTAGAGATACTGGGGTGCAAAAGAGCAAGAGGATAAGTAACAATATGGGGATGAGGTAGTTGGGTGTGCTATTTACAGATGGGCTGTGTACATTTACATTTAAGTCATTTAGCAGACGCTCTTATCCAGAGCGACTTACAAGTTGGTGCGTGTACAGGTATAGTGATCGGTAAGCTGCTCTGACAGCTGATGCTTAAAGTTAGTGAGGGAGATATAAGAATCCAGCTTCAGTGATTTTTGCAATTCGTTCCAGTCATTGGCAGCAGAGAACTGGAAGGAAAGGCGGCCAAAGCAAGTTTTGGCTTTGGGGGTGACCAGTGACATATACCTGCTGGGGCGTGTGCTACGGGTGGGTGTTGCTATGGTGACCAGTGAGCTGAGATAAGGTGGGGCTTTACCTAGCATAGACTTATAGATGACCTGGAGCCAGTGGGTTTGGCAACGAATATGTAGTGAGGGCCAACCAACGAGAGCATACAGGTCGCAGTGGTGGGTAGTGTATGGGGCTTTGGTGACAAAACGGATGGCACTGTGATAGACTACATCCAGTTTGCTGAGTAGAGTGTTGGAGGCTATTTTGTAAATGACATCGCCGAAGTCGAGGATCGGTAGGATAGTCAGTTTTATGAGGGTATGGCAGCATGAGTAAGGATGCTTTGTTGCGAAATAGGAAGCCAATTCTAGATTTAATTTTGGATTGGAGATGCTTAATGTGAGTCTGGAAAGAGAGTTTACAGTCTAACTAGACACCTAAGTATTTGTAGTTGTCCACATATTCTAAGTCAGAACCGTCCAGAGTAGTGATGTTAGTCGGGCAGGAGGGTGTGGGCAGCAATCGGTTGAAGAGCATGCACTTAGTTTTACTAGCATTTAAAAGCAGTTGGAGGCCTCGGAAGGGGTGTTGTATGGCATTGAAGCTCATTTGGAGGTTTGTTAGCACAGTGTCCAAAGAAGGGCCAGATGTATACAGAATGAATCACCAGCAGCAAGAGCGATATCATTGATATATACAGAGAAAAGAGTCGGCCCAAGAATTGAACCCTGTGGCACCCCCGTAGAAACTACCAGAGGTCCGGACAACAAGCCCTCCGATTTGACACATTTTTTAAAAAAAATTAAAATAAATGTTATCCCCTTTTCTCCCCAATTTTCGTGGTATCCAATCGCTAGTAATTACTATCTTGTCTCATCGCTACAACTCCCGTACGGGCTCGGGAGAGACGAAGGTCGAAAGCCATGCGTCCTCCGAAGCACAACCCAACCAAGCCGCACTGCTTCTTAACACAGCGCGCCTCCAACCCGGAAGCCAGCCGCACCAATGTGTCGGAGGAAACACCGTGCACCTGGCCCCCTCGGTTAGCGCGCACTGCGCCCGGCCCGCCACAGGAGTCGCTGGAGCGCGATGAGACAAGGATATCCCTACCGGCCAAACCCTCCCTAACCCGGACGACGGTATGCCAATTGTGCGTCGCCCCACGGACCTCCCGGTCGCGGCCGGCTGCGACAGAGCCTGGGCGCGAACCCAGAGACTCTGGTGGCGCAGCTAGCACTGCGATGCAGTGCCCTAGACCACTGCGCCACCCGGGAGGCCCGATTTGACACATTGAACTCTGAGAAGTAGTTGGTGAACCAGGCGAGGCAGTCATTTGAGAAGCCAAGGCTATTGAGTCTGCCGATAAGAATGCGGTGATTGACAGAGTCAAAAGCCTTGGCCAGGTTGATGAAGACGGCTGCACAATACTGTCTTTTATCAATGGCGGTTATGATATCGTTTAGGACCTTGAGCGTGGCTGAGGTGCACCCATGACCAGCTCGGAAACCAGATTGCATAGTGGAGAAGGTACGGTGGGATTCTAAATGGTCGGTGATCTGTTTGTTAACTTGGCTTTCGAAGATTTTAGAAAGGCAGGGCAGGATGGATATAGGTCTATAACAGTTTAGGTCTAGAGTGTCTCCCCCTTTGAAGAGGGGGATGACCGCGGCAGCTTTCCAATCTTTGGGGATCTCAGACGATACGAAAGAGAGGTTGAATAGGCTAGAAATAGGGGTTACAACAATTTTGCCTGATAATTTTAGAAAGAGAGGGTCCAGATTGTCTAGCCCAGCTGACTTGTAGGGATCCAGATTTTGCAGTTCTTTCAGAACATCAGCTGTCTGGATTTGGGTGAAGGAGAAGTGTGGGGGGGGGGGGGGGGGGGGCTTAGGCAAGTTGCTGCAGGGGGTGCTGAGATGTTGGCCAGGGTAGGGGTAGCCAGGTGGAAAGCATGGCCAGCCGTGGAAAATTGCTTATTGAAATGAGGCATGCTTATTTAAGACGGTGAGGAAAGCACTTTTAAAGAGCAACCAGGCAACCTCTACTGACGGGATGAGGTCAATATCCTTCCAGGATACCCGGGCCAGGTCGATTAGAAAGGCCTGCTCGCTGAAGTGTTTTAGGGAGCGTTTGACAGTGATGAGGGGTGGTCGTTTGACCGTGGACCCATTACGCACACAGGCAATGAGGCAATGATCGCTGAGATCCTGGTTGAAGACAGCAGAGGTGTATTTAGAGGGCAAGTCGGTCAGAATGATATCTAAGAGGGTGCCCATGGTTACGAATTTAGGGTTGAACCTGGTAAATTCATTGATCATTTGTGTGAGATTGAGGGCATCTAGCTTCGATTGTAGGACGGTCGGGGGACGGTCGGGGTGTTAAGCATGTCCCAGTTTAGGTCACCCAACATTACGAACTCTGAAAATAGATGGGGGCAATCAATTCATATATGGTGTCCAGGGCACAGCTGGGGGCTGAAGGGGGTCTATAGCAAGCGGCAATGGTGAGAGACTTGTTTCTGGAAAGGTGGATTTTTAAAAGTAGAAGCTTGAATTGTTTGGGCACAGACCTGGATAGTAAGACAGAACTCTGCAGGCTATCTCTGCAGCAGATTGCAACTCCGCCCCCTTTGGCAGTTCTATCTTGTCGGAAAATGTTATAGTTAGGGATGGACATTTCTGGATTTTTGGTGGCCTTCCTAAGCCAGGATTCAGACATGGCTAGGACATCCGGGTTGGCGGAGTGTGCTAAAGCAGTGAATAAAACAAACTTAGGGAGGAGGCTTCTGATGTTAACATGAATGAAACCAAGGCTTTTACGGTTACAGAAGTCAACAATTGAGAGCGCCTGGGGAATGGGAGTGGAGCTAGGGGTTGCAGGGCCTGGGTTAACCTCTACATCACCAGAGGAACAGAGGAGGAGTAGGATAAGGGTACAGCTAAAGGCTATAAGAACTGGTCGTCTAGTGCGTTCGGAACAGAGAGGTAAAGGAGCAGATTTCTGGGCGCGGAAGAATAGATTCAAGGCATATTGTACAGACAAGGGTATGGTAGGATGTGAATACAGTGGAGGAAAAACCTAGGCATTGAGTGACGATGAGAGAGGTTTTGTCTCTAGAGGCACCATTTAAGCCAGGTGAGGTCACTGCATGTGTGGGGGGTTGGAACAAAAGGGCTAGGTAAGGCATATTGAGCAGGGCTGGAGGCTCTACAGTGAAACAACACAATAATCACTAACCAAAACAGCAATAGACAAGGCATTATGACATTAGGGAGAGGCCTGTGTAGCCGAGTGCTCATAGGGTCCAGTGAGTAGCTAAACGAGCTGGAGACACAGTGATTCAGACAGCTAGCGGGCCGGGCCAGGCAGGCTAGCAGATGATCCTTCGGGGGACGTCGCAACGTAAGAGCCTGTTGAAAACCCTCGGACGGTTACGTCGTCAGACCAGTTGTGATGGATCGGCGGGGCTCCGTGTCGGCAGTAAAAGGGTCCAGGCCAATTGGCAAAATAGGTATTGCAGACAAAGAATTGTCTCATGGACCTCTTCAGCTAGCCGGGAGATGGGCCTAGCTCCAGGCTAGCTCCAGGCTAACTGGTGCTTGCTTTGGGACAGAGACGTTAGCCAGGAGTAGCAACTCAGATAGCAGCTAGGTTAAGAGCTTGCGGTAGGAATCCAGAGATGTGGTTGAGAAAAAGCAGTCCGATGTGCTCTGGGTTGATATCGCGCTGTGCAGACTGGCAGAAATTGACCGGGCTGAGGCTGGCTGATGTTTGAGTTAATAGTGATGACCGCTAGCAGTGGCTAACTGACTACTAGCTAGTAGCTAGTTAGCTGGCTAGCTCCTGATGGGGGTTCCGGTTCTAAAGTGCAAAAATAGCAGATCCGTACCACATTGGGTGAGGCGGGTTGCAGGAGAGTATGTTCAGTTCGTAGATGGAAATTGAGATTTTAAAAAAGTATATGAAAAATATATAAGAAATGTATACAAAGAAAACAAACAGACAATCAGACGTCCTACTGCTACGCCATCATGGATTGATATGATTAGATTGACTGATATACCTTTGTTCTGGAGGTGTTCAGAACAAGGTTAAGTAACATTGTCTGTCCAAAAATGATGCAGAAAAATCTATCCATGCTTTTGTCACTTCTAGGTTAGATTACTGCAATGCTCTACTTTCCGGCTACCCAAATAAAGCAAAAAATAAGCTTCAGTTAGTGCTAAACACGGCTGCTAGAATCTTGACTAGAACCAAAAAATGTGATCATATTACTCCAGTGCTAGCCTCTCTACACTGGCTTCCTGTTAAGGCAAGGGCTGATTTCAAGGTTTTACTGCTAACCTACAAAGCATTACATGGGCTTGCTCCTACCTATCTTTCCGATTTGGTCCTGCCGTACATACCTACACGTACGCTACGGTCACAAGACGCAGGCCTCCTTATTGTCCATAGAATTTCTAAGCAAACTGCTTGAGGCAAGGCTTTCTCCCATAGAGCTGTATTTTTATGGAATGGTCTGCCTATCCAAGTGAGAGACGCAGACTCGGTCTCAACCTTTCTTTATTGAAGACTCATCTCTTCAGTAGGTCCTATGATTGAGTGTAGTCTGGCCCAGGAGTGTGAAGGTGAACGGAAAGGCACTTGAGCAACGAACCGCCCTTGCTGTCTCTGCCTGGCGGGTTCCCCTCTCTCCACTGGGATTCTCTGCCTCAAACCTTATTACAAGGACTGAGTCACTGGCTTACTGGTGCTCTTCCATGCCAGCCCTAGGAGGGGTGCGTCACTTGAGTGGGTTGAGTCACTGACGTAATCTTCCTGTCTGGGTTGGGTTGGCGTGGGGGAGATCTTTGTGGGCTATACTCGGCCTTGTCTCAGGATGGTAAGTTGGTGGTTGGAGATATCCCTCTAGTGGTGTGGGGGCTGTGCTTTGGCAAAGTGGGTGGGGTTATATCCTGCCTGTTTGGCCCTGTCCGGGGGTATCGTCCCGACCCCTCCTGTCTCAGCCTCCAGTATTTATGCTGCAATTGTTTATGTGTCGGGGGGCTAGGGTCAGTCTGTTATATCTGGAGTATTTCTCCTGTCTTATCCGGTGTCCTGTGTGAATTTAAGTATGCTCTCTCTAATTCTCACTCTCTTTTTCTTTCTTTCTTTCTCTCTCTCGGAGGACCATAGCCCTAGGACCATGCCTCAGGACTACCTGGCCTGATGACTCCTTGCTGTCCCCAGTCCACCTGGTCGTGCTGCTGCTCCGGTTTCAACTGTTCTGCCTGCGGCTATGGAACCCTGACCTGTTCACCGGACGTGCTACCTGTCCCAGACCTGCTGTTTTCAACTCTCTAGAGACAGCAGGAGCGGTAGAGATACTCTGAATGATCGGCTATGAAAAGCCAACTGACATTTACTCCTGAGGTGTTGACCTATTGCAGCCTCTACAACCACTGTGATTATTATTATTTGACACTGCTGGTCATCTATGAACATTTGAACATCTTGGCTATGTTCTGGTATAATCTCCACCCGGCACAGCCAGATGAGGACTGGTCACCCCTCATAGCCTGGTTCCTCTCTATGCTTCTTCCTAGGTCCTGGCCTTTCTAGGGAGTTTTTCCTAGCCACCGTGCTTCTACACCTACATTGCTTGCTGTTTGGGGTTTTAGGCTGGGTTTCTGTACAGCACTTTGTGACATCAGCTGATGTAAGAAGGGCTTTATAAATACATTTCATTGATTGAGGAATCTTGCTGGACACTAAGAAAGCTTTGTTGTAGAGCATTTAACACAAAATCCGGGGAGGGGCCAGCTGAGTATAAAACTGTATCATCTGCATATAAATGGATGAGAGAGCTTCCCACTGCCTGAGCTATGTTGTTGATGTAAATTGAGAAAGAAAAAGAAATGGAGGAACTTATTCAAGAAAGATCCAGTGTAATATAACTGGATGGAATATGGGGAAAAATGCACCAAATTCTTTTTCAATCTTCAATATAGAAAAATGTATTGAAACTTGTTACAAATGATGGAGTCACACATGATTCACCAAATTATATTTTGAAAGAGGAAGTAAAGTACTTTAAGAATATGTTTTCGTTTCAGTCTCCTCCATCTCCACTAACTGAAACTAATTGTGTGGATTTTTTTCTGTACAGAAAGACTCACGTGAAGGCCAAATTACAGAGGAGGAACTTCTTGATACAATTAAAGCCTTTAAGGCTGGGAAAACTCCAGGGCTGGATGGCATACCAGTGGAAGTATACAAATGTCACGACCGTCGTTCAAGGAAGATCAAGGTGCAGCGTGGTGAGCGGACATACTTTTATTATAATGATTTCGCCAACAAAACAATAAACATAGAAACGGCCGTGAAGCTTACCTTGGGCTATAATGCCCCTAACAAAGTCAACTTCCCAATCAGAGACAACGATAGACAGCTGTCCCTGATTGAGAACCATACCCGGCCAACACATAGAAATACAAAAACATAGAAATCAGAACATAGAATGCCCACCCCAAATCACACCCTGACCAAACCAAAATAGAGACATAAAAAGGCTCTCTAAGGTCAGGGCGTGACAACAAAACTTTTTTTGATATACTCAGAGGACCATTATTAGCATGTTTTAACCACTCCTATATAAATGGTAGATTATCAGACACGCAACAAGAAGGTCTGATATCATTATTACTGAAACAGGACCCAAGTGGTATATATAAAGATCCAGTCCATTTAAAAAATTGGAGACCTCTTACAATTCAGTGTTGTGATGCAAAAATCCTAGCAAAATGCTTGGCGCATAGAATTAAAAAAGTATTGTCAGATATTATTCATCTTAAACAGACAGGTTTTTTACATGGATGATACATTGGAGATAATATAAGACAAGTACTGGAAACAATAGAATACTATGAAATATCGGGGACACCAGGCCTGGTTTTCATAGCTGATTTTGAAAAGGCTTTTGATAAAGTACGACTGGAGTTTATATATAAATGCCTAGAATATTTAAATTTAGGGGAATCTCTTATAAAATGTGTTAAAGTTATGTACAGTAACCCTAGGTGTAAAATAATAAATAATGGCTACATCTCAGAAAGTTTTAAACTATCTAGAGGAGTAAAACAAGGTTGTCCACTATCGGCATATCTACTTACTATTGCCATCGAAATGTTAGCTGTTAAGATTAGATCAAACAATAATATTAAGGGATTAGAAATCCGTGGTTTAAAAACTAAGGTGTCATTGTACGCTGATGATTCATGTTTTTTTTTAAACCACAATTAGAATCTCTCCACGGCCTCATAGAGGATCTAGATACTTTTTCTAAAACCAAATTATGATAATTATGATTATGATATTACGTATTGGATCAATAACAAATGCTAATTTTACATTACCGTGTAGTTTACCAATTAAATGGTCTGACGGAGATGTGGACATACTTGGTATACAAATCCCCCCAAAAAGAAATGATCTCACTCCAATACATTTTTATAGAAAGTTATCAAAAATAGATAAGATCTTGCTACCATGGAAAGGAAAATACCTGTCTATTTGTGGAAAAATCACCCTGATTAACTCTTTAGTTATATCACAGTTGACCTATTTGCTTATGGTTTTGCCTACACCTAGTGACCTGCTTTTTAAATTATATGAACAAAAAAGATTCAATTTTATTTGGAATGGCAAGCCAGACAAAATTAAAAGGGCCTATTTATATAATTAATATGAATTCGGAGGGCAGAAATGATTAAATATTAAAGCATTAGACCTCTCACTAAAGGCATCAGTCATACTGTCACGACTCCGACCGAGGCAGGCTCTCCTTCCCGTTCGGGTGGCGCTCGGCGGTCGTCGTCACCGGCCTATTAGCTGCCACTGATCTTTTTCCACCCCCTCCTTATGTGTTCATTGGTTACACCTGTTTTGTGTTTGTTCGTAATTAGTTGGGCTTTATCTGTCAGCCGGCCCGCCCGTTTCTTTGTGCGGGATTGTTTTATTGTAAGCTTGGTGTTTGTTAGTCTGACGTTACGTGTTTGTGTTAGTGTGCATTTTCTGAACTGTTTTCGTTCCCCGTGTCTGGGGCAGTTTATTGGGAGCCACCAGTGCCAAGTGGGGTGGCCGTTGTTTGTCAGTGGTTCATTAAATGAACGTGATCATTGTATCCTCTGTCTTCCTGCGCCTGACTTCGCACTCCGACACCCAGTCCTTACACATACAAAAGTTATACTTAAATCCAAACTGGTTCTCTAGTAAATTGGTAGGAATGTATCATCCTATGTTCAAGAAGGGCCCTTTTCCCTTTATTCAGATTACAACTACTCACTTTCGGTTGTTTGTAAAGGAAATAATCTCCAAAATATCTTTATTTTTTAAACAAGCCTTAGAAAGTTGGTTGCAATTTCAGTTTAATCCACCAGAAAAGACAGAACAAATAATAAAACAAATATTGGGGTTAAACTCAAATATACTAATTGATTAAAAAATATATATTTTTCAAATACATTTTTAAAAATGTATAATTTTGGGAATGATATCATAAATAGGACTGGTGGAGTTATGTCACACATGCAGCTAACACAGACATATGGAAATGTCTGCTCTACCCAAAATTACAACCAACTAATTGCTTGCAGCATTACCACAAAAATGGAAGAGGCAAGTAGAACGGGAAAAAGTAAAGAACTTGTATGCCGGCCCTGTATTAAAGAACATAAATGGTTAAAGAAATGTGTGATAAATAAAAATATATATCAATTTCATTTAAGGACCAAAAAGCTGACAGCTGTGCCATATAAATTGCAAAATAGTTGGGAAGAGATTTTCGATGTACCATTCCATGGTGCAACCAATAGAATGTTATATATATGGGGGATACAATCTTCCCAGCTCTGGAGATTTTGCTGTGAGGAGGCAAAGTCATTAGATCATTTATTTTGGTATTGTCCATATTGTGAAAGGTTGCGTCAATCAAATCTGGTATCAGGATAAAATGTGATTCAGAGTCACTGATTATACTATAATTATCTTTATTTAACACAAGTGATAAATGGTAAATGCAATTTTCGTATATACGGGTTCACTGTATCACCACGCAGGGTAAAGCAGAGAACTGACTGAAATAGTACAGACATCTTCTTTTATACTGTGTCAATGGTATTTCCAACTTCAGAGTTGGCCTGTCACAGTAGAGGCTTAGCGTGGTTTAGACTTACTAGCCTATCGGTGGTGTCCAGACACAGCACTCAGGATTCAAATGTCCGAAATGTTGTTTGTGAAGATTGAGCTGATTTGTTGGTTTCTATACATTCCTCAGTTCCTGTTTTCTTGTTATTCAGCATTTTCCCTACACATTCCTCAGTTCCTGTTTTCTTGTTATTCAGCATTTTTCCATCTTGTCTCAACCTTGTGGTTTGCACAGTCGACACCCTAGATTAACAACAGCTTTTCTCCAGTCACACTATGTTTTGTGATTAACATGTCCTACTTCTATAAGGCATATATTTATGTTAAAAGAGAACAAAACCATCCCTCACAATATGTAGCTCGTTTTTGGTCACAGGTCCAGGAATGGCTGAAGAATTGCAACATTTGCCTAGAACTAACGCTACAGATAGCAATACTGGGTGATTTGAAAAGCCAAAGTCAATCAATCAATAATATAATAATTATTTGAGCAAAAATGTTTATTTTTAATTTACAATCTGTAGGAGCTATGAGAATAGAAAGGTCCAGTACTTGTGTCAAGCATCACAGCACAGTTGAAAAATATATGGCAAATAGAAATCCAACATGGATGGTGTTCAGAGATGGATGGAAGGGGTTGAATGGAGCTGAAGGGTGGGACTAATAACAAGATAACCAATGTAAAACATACGGGTCTGTAAAATGTATATAGATTCAGAAATGTTGTGAAATAGCACAGTTACAAATAGAAATCAACATGGATGGGGTTCAGAGATAGGTGGGAGGGGTTGACTGGAGCTGATTTTCTGGATTTTTGTTTTAGATTCCGTCTCTCGCAGTTGAAGTGTACCTATGATAAAAATTACAGACTTCAAAGACTTCTGCCACTTGTTGGACCCAAAGGTCTCGGCACCTTTTACTTCACACCTTGGTGCTAATTGAGTTTGTATCTGGTCTGTCCTTGCAAGCCTGGGAGCCTTAACTCAGCATTCAGTCTCCATAAAGTAAATTATATCATTGTAATGTACTGTATTTTTCTTTTCTTTTTTCTTTTTATTATTGGCTTCCAAAATAGCATCAGACCAAACACTACTCACTCAGTTCCAGGTTGGATGCTGTCCTCAGGTCTCTGCTGTTTGTTTGCTAGAGCACCCTCCGTATAGCTTGGAAAAATTGAACCTTGGAAGCAGTAATCTCTCCGGTTAATTTTGGTCAAAATGATGTTGTAGGTTTGGAGTTTTGATCTGGAGCGAAGGCCATGCTGTGGAGAGTAGCATCCTGCATATGTACCCGCTGGGAAAAAAACGTCCCTGAGAGCAGTGCATCAGCAGCAATTGAAATGGTTGGAACTTCGACTTACCTGAGAATGGCATAAGGTTATTGCACCTATCTCACTTTGCATGCACGCACACGCGCGCACACACACACAAAAAAATATAGTTATTTTATTTGTGACCGATAATTCTGTTCCACTAATCACACCCCTGAGCTCTGGGCATCTCCAAGTAAATTAGTATGCAAATGATGTTCCACTGAGTGTGTGTGTGTGACAGATGAGTGTCCAGTCTGAGGTCTGGGAGGAGAGATGGAGAGGTCAGCTCAGTAAGACTTACCTTCTACTTCTCGCTCGAACTCCATCTCTCAGACAAGATGAATGTAGCGAAGGACAGTTTCACTGTGTTCATCTAAAGTGTCTGCATGTCGTCAGTCAGTAATTCACAACGTGTAACTACATGAGTGTCACTTTTAATTGCTTGAAAAAGAAGGGGGGAAAGAGAGCGGGAGAACATAACTGTGACATATTATTAATTACCCAGCATGCCAGAATGACTCACTGCACCCGTTCACTGTCACAGATATGATCTACTACTGGTGGACAGAGGCACTTAGACAAACACCCACACAAACTCTCTGACTGGGGTCCCCTACCATGTCATTTCCTGCCTAAACAACCAATCAATAAATGGGCCCAAACAAAGGCGATTCAAGAATAACCTTGGAGACCTGAAGACTTGTGTTAGCTCCTCACGCTCATAGGCATAGCATGCATAGGCTTTAGGACTTCTGGTCCCCACAAGGATAGTAAAACCAAACACACACACAGTGACAGTTGCTGCATTGTTGTGTCAGGTCTATGTCTGTCTGTCTCTGTGATATGTTAAACTGTCCCTGATGACTCAGCCATAAAGGCAGACAAGGATATGAGAGGGGTCTTGGAATCGTGCGTGCATGTGTGGTCTAACTTTACTAACCTTTTGGGTTCCAAAAGTCCTCAGGACTTTTCGTCGGTCCCCAAAAGGCTATTTAGGGGTTAGGGCAGCCTTTCTTAAAGTATGGGTTAGAGTAAATGTATAATTATTTCATTATTACTGGAATTGATTTGGCCAAGTGCAAATGTACTCTGTTTATTGCGCTCTCTACTTAGCAGCGGTGTAAATTTGGCAACTGCGCGAGTGGGAGGGAGATGCCCGTGTGCTTCGCAGTTTACCAGATTTTTTAAATTAAATTTTCTTGAAGATCACCCAGCGACGCACACGATGCAGCGCTGTAGTTCAGCAGCAGATGATGCGCTGTCTCACTCGCCGATGTCATCAAATGGAGTCAAGCTAGCCACAAGTTCTGACAGCTCAATCGTCATGAAACGCAAATACAGCGATGAGTTTCTCTCTCTTGGTTTCATACAAACCTTGAGAAAGAACGAGGGGCACCCACAATGTGTTTTGTGCGGGGAAGTGCTTAGTAATGAGTCTCTTAAAACGAACAAATTAAAACGACACATTCTGACCAAACATCCACAGCATGACAGTAAAACCCAGGGAGTTCTTTCAGAACAGGGCAGAATACTTCAGGAAACAGTGCCTCGACAGTGGAAAAGTAAGTCAACTTGCAAGGCATTGTTGTCATTTTATAACAGGTGATGATAAGCAGAAACAAGGGAATACTATCAAAGTAGTAGATGTGAATTTCTCTTTCAAACAATTCCCTTGTAGACAGCTATTACCGTTAGTTAGATTGCTAATATTAGCCAAAGCAAGCAAGCTAGCTAGCTATACTAATAGTGCAACCCTAAGTTACAGTACATATGAAGATAAAATGGTCAGGCCTATTGTACATCTTACTGTAGAAAGGATTGTTGAAAACAAGTCTAGGTTGGAACTGTTGCTGTTAAAATACAAGAACTGAACTGGAATAAACGGATTGAAGCAAGATGCTTTTTGAGGCAAACTCACACACAGTTCTGGGTTGCTCATCTACAGCAGGAAGCAGTCTCCTACCTGACTGAGAAAGCAGTAGATGTTCTGGTCCAGTTTGGCACCACATACCTATGTGAGTCAGGGTTCTCAACTCTGGCATACTTAAAAAACAAGTACAGAAACAGACTCCATGCCGAGCATGACCTCAGGGTTGCACTGTTAAAAACTGAGCCCAGAATAGAAATGCTTGTTGAAAGCTTCAACCAGCCACACACCTCTCATTAGGACTGTGTGTGTTTTCTGCTCTACATCTGTTTGATGTGATCAGTCAGTGTATTCCAATTCAGAATGCAAATAATTTATTGTATTTTAACAACAGTTCCAACCTAGATTTTTTTTCAACAATAGTTTCTACAGTAAGGTGTACAGTAGGCCTGATCATGTTTCTTCTGTACTGTTACTTAGGGTTGCTCTATCAAAAACTGAGCCTGTGTGTGTGTTTTCTGGTCTACATCTGTGTGATGTGATCAATCAGTGTAACGATTCTGGTCTGGTGAAGGAGAAGAGGACCAAAATGCAGCGTGGTAAGTGTTCGTCATAATTAAATAGAAAACTGAACACTACACAAAATAACAACGAGGAGAAAACGAAACAGTTCTGCAAGGTGAACAGACACTACACAGAAAATAAACACCCACAACCAAAATGGTGAAAACAGGCTACCTAAGTATGATTCTCAATCAGAGACAACCATCGACAGCTGCCTCTGATTGAGAACCATACCAGGCCAAACACAGAAATATAACAACATAGAAAAAAGAACATAGACTACCCACCCCAACTTACGCCCTGACCAACCTAACACAAAGACATAAAAAAGGAACTAAGGTCAGAACGTGACAATCAGCTTATTCCAGTTCAGAATTAAAATTATTTCTTATATTTTAACAGCAGCAGTTCCAACCTAGACAGATGAGTACAGTGCATTAGGAAAGTATTCAGACCCTTTCCCCACATTTTGTTACGTTAGTCTTCAAAAATATATATTTTTATTGAACCTTTTTTTAACTAGGCAAGTCAGTTAAGAACAAATATCTTCTTGCTGTGGGGATGCTTTTCAGAGGCAGGGACTGGGAGACTAGTCAGGATCGAGGCAAAGATGAACAGAGCAAAGTACAGAGAGATCCTTGATGATAACCTGCTCCAGAGGTCAAGGGGTATGAATACTTTCCGAATGCACTGTAAGTGTTTTTAATGGGGAAAAATAAACATGAATAGCTACAGTTGAAGTCGGAAGTTTACATACACTTCGGTTGGAGTCATAAAAACTCATTTTTCAACCACTCCACAAATTTCTTGTTAACAAACTATAGTTTTGGCAAATCGGTTAGGACATCTACTTTGTGCATGACACAAGTATTTTTTCCAACAATTGTTTACAGACAGATTATTTCTGATTATTTCTGACCCACAATTCCAGTGGGTCAGAAGTTTACATACACTAAGTTGACTGTGCCTTTAAACAGCTTGGAAAATTGGCTTTAGAAACTTCTGATAGGCTAATTGACAAAATTTGAGTTAATTGGAGGTGTACCTGTGAATGTATTTCAAGGCCTACCTTCAAGCTCAGTGCCTCTTTGCTTGACATCATGGGAAAATCAAAAGAAATCAGCCAAGACCTCATTAAAAAAATGGTAGACCTCCACAAGTCTGGTTCATCCTTGGGAGCAATTTCCAAACGCCTGAAGGTACCACGTTCATCTGTACAAACAATAGTACGAAAGTATAAACACCATGGGACCACGCAGCCGTCATACCGCTCAGGAAGGAGACGCGTTCTGTCTCCTAGAGATTAACATACTTTGGTGTGAAAAGTACAAATCAATCCCAGAACATCAGCAAAGAACCTTGTGAAGATGCTGTAGGAAACAGGTACCAAAGTATCTATATCCACAGTAAAACGAGTCCTATATCGACATAACCTGAAAGGCCGCTCGACAGGGAAGCAGCTACTGCTCCAAAACCGCCATAAAAAAAGACAGACTACGGTTTGCAACTGCACATGGGGATCGTACTTTTTGGAGAAGTGTCCTCTGGTCTGATGAAAGAAAAATAGAGCTGTTTGGCCATAATCACCATCGTTATGTTTGGAGGAAAAAGGGGGATGCTTGCAAGCCGAAGAACACCATCCCAACCGTGAAGCACGGGGGTGGCAGCACCATGTTGTGGGGGTGCTTTGCTACAGGAGGGACTGGTGCACTTCACAAATAGATGGCATCCTGATGAAGGAAAATTATGTGGATATATTGAAGCAACATCTCAAGACATCAGTCAGGATGTTAAAGCTTGGTCACAAATGGGTCTTCCAAATGGACAATGACGCCAAGCATAATTCCAAAGTTGTGGCAAAATGGCTTAAGGACAGCAAAGTCAAGGTATTGGAGTGGCCATCACAAAGCCCTGACCTCAATCCCATAGAAAATTTGTGGGCAGAACTGAAAAAGCGTGTGTGAGCAAGGAGGCCTACAAACCTGACTCGGTTACACCAGCTCTGTCAGGAGGAATGGGCCAAAATTGACCCAACTTATTGTGGGAAGCTTGTGGAAGGCTACCCGAAAAGTTTGACCCAAGTTAAACAATTTAAAGGCAATGCACCCAAATACTAATTGAGTGTGTGTAAACTTCCGACCCACTGGGAATGTGATGAAAGAAATAAAAGCTGAAATAAATCATTCTCTCTACTATTTTTCTGACATTTCACATTCTTAAAATAAAGTGGTGATCTTAACTGACCTATGACAGGGAATTTTTACAAGGATTAAATGTCAGGAATTGTGAAAAACTGAGTTTAAAATGTATTTGACTAAGGAGTATGTAAACTTCTGACTTCAACTGTATTTATATTATTATATTTCATTGTTATTTACTATTTGTCTGTATTGCATTTGCTTTAGGCATAAGGGCAATATGAAAAGTACCGATATTTACGTATAGTTGCATGTTTTCATAAGCTTGGGTCCCAGGAAAACACAGAATTTCTCATTTGGGTCCCAGGCTGAAAAAGTTTAAGAACCCCTGGGTTAGGGTTACAATTAGGGTTAGGGGTTAGGTTTAGTTTTAGGGGTTTGGTGTTAGGGTAAGATAAGGGTTAGGGAAAATAGGATTTTGAATGGGAATACATTTTTTGGTGCCCACTTGGATAGTAAAACCAACAGTGTGCGTATGTGTGTTCCTCTGGCCTTCGTCCCTCTGGAGCAGGTGGCACTGCTGACGTACTGTCTCCCCAATGCACACACACACACTCTGCTGTCTGTTCTCCAGTGTCAGTCTCTGTGGATTCTGCCGTGCCTGAAACTCACTTATCATATCTGAGGGCTTAACTGTCCCTCTCACTGACACACAGCTGACTGACCCGTCTTCAGTAGCAGAAACACTAACACACACAGCTGATTGACCCGTCTTTAGTAACAGAAACACTGACACACATAGCTAACTGACCCGTCTTTAGAAGCAGAACACAGACACACACAGCTGACTGACCCGTCTTTAGTAGCAGAAACACTGACACACAGCTGACTGACCCGTCTTTAGTAGCAGAAATACTAACACACACAGCTGACTGACCCGTCTATAGTAGCAGAAACACTAACACACACAGCTGACTGACCCGTCTTTATTAGCATAAACACTAACACACACAGCTGATTGACCTGTCTTTAGTAGCAGAAACACTGACACACACAACTGACTGACCCGTCTTTAGTAGCAGAAACACTGACACACACAGCTGACTGACCCGTCTGTAGTAGCAGAAGGACTGACACACACAGCTGACTGACCCGTCTTTAGTAGCAGAAACACCAACACACACAGCTGACTGATGCATCTTCAGTAGCAGAAACACTGACACACACAGCTGACTGACCCGTCTTTAGTAGCAGAAACACTGACACACACAGCTGACTGACCTGTTTTAGTAGCAGAAACACTGACACATAGCTGAGTGTGTCTTTAGTAGCAGAACCACTGACACACACAGCTGACTGACCCGTCTTTAGTAGCAGAAACACTAGAACACACAATTGACTGACCCGTCTTTAGTAGCAGAAACACTGACACACACAACTGACTGACCCGTCTTCAGTAGCAGAAACACTAACACACACAACTGACTGACCCGTCTTTAGTAGCAGAAACGCTGACTGACCCGTCTTTAGTAGCAGAAACACTGACACACACAACTGACTGACCCGTCTTCAGTAGCAGAAACACTGACACACACAGCTGACTGACCCGTCTTTAGTAGCAGAAACATTGACACACAGCTGACTGACCCGTCTTTTGTAGCAGAAACACTGACACACACAGCTGACTGACCTGTTTTAGTAGCAGAAACACTGACACATAGCTGAGTGACCCGTCTTTAGTAGCAGAACCACTGACACACACAGCTGACTGACCCGTCTTTAGTAGCAGAAACTCTGACTGACCCGTCTTTAGTAGCAGAAACGCTGACTGGCCCGTCTTTAGTAGCAGAAACGCTGACACACACAGCTGACTGACCCATCTTTAGTAGCAGAAACACTGACACACACAGCTGACTGACCCATCTTTAGTAGCAGAGACACTGACACACAGCTGACTGACCCGTCTTTAGCAGCAGACACACTGACACACACAGCTGACTGACCCGTCTTTAGTAGCAGAAACGCTAACTGACCCGTCTATTGTAGCAGAAACGCTGACTGACCCGTCTTTAGTAGCAGAAACACTGACACACACAGGTGACTGACCCGTCTTTAGTAGCAGAAACGCTAACTGACCCGTCTATTGTAGCAGAAACGCTGACTGACCCGTCTGTAGTAGCAGAAACACTTACACACACAGCTGACTGACCCATCTTTAGTTGGAGAAACACTGACACACACACAGCTGACTGACCCGTCTTTAGTTGCAGAAACACTGACACACACAGCTGACTGACCCGTCTTTAGTAGCAGAAGGACTGACACACACAGCTGACTGACCCGTCTTTAGTAGCAGAAACACTGACACACACAACTGACTGACCCGTCTTTAGTAGCAGAAACACCAACACACACAACTGACTGACCCGTCTTTAGTAGCAGAAACACTGACACACACAGCTGACTGACCTGTTTTAGTAGCAGAAACACTGACACATAGCTGAGTGACCCGTCTTTAGTAGCAGAACCACTGACACACACAGCTGACTGACCCGTCTTTAGTAGCAGAGACACTGACACACAGCTGACTGACCCGTCTTCAGCAGCAGACACACTGACACACACAGCTGACTGACCCGTCTTTAGTAGCAGAAACGCTAACTGACCCGTCTATTGTAGCAGAAACGCTGACTGACCCGTCTTTAGTAGCAGAAACACTGACACACACAGGTGACTGACCCGTCTTTAGTAGCAGAAACGCTAACTGACCCGTCTATTGTAGCAGAAACGCTGACTGACCCGTCTGTAGTAGCAGAAACACTTACACACACAGCTGACTGACCCATCTTTAGTTGGAGAAACACTGACACACACACAGCTGACTGACCCGTCTTTAGTTGCAGAAACACTGACACACACAGCTGACTGACCCGTCTTTAGTAGCAGAAGGACTGACACACACAGCTGACTGACCCGTCTTTAGTAGCAGAAACACTGACACACACAACTGACTGACCCGTCTTTAGTAGCAGAAACACCAACACACAGAGCTGACTGATGCGTCTTCAGTAGCAGAAGGACTGACACACACAGCTGACTGACCCGTCTTTAGTAGCAGAAACACTGACACACACAACTGACTGACCCGTCTTTAGTAGCAGAAACACCAACACACACAGCTGACTGACCCGTCTTTAGTTGGAGAAACACTGACACACACAGCTCACTGACCCGTCTTTAGTAGCAGAACACAGACACACAGCTCACTGACCCGTCTTTAGTAGCAGAAACACTGACACATACAGCTGACTGACCCGTGTTTAAAGATAAAAATGTTTATCTGTAGAAATGATGAGAATAGAAAGGTTCAGTACTTTTGTGAAGCATCACAGCACAGTTGAAAAATATATGCCAAATAGAAATGTACCTGGATGGACATCAGAAATAGAGGAAGGCCAAGACAAGCAGAACACTGACACACACAGCTGACTGACCCGTCTTCAGTAGCAGAAACACTAACACACACAACTGACTGACCCGTCTTTAGTAGCAGAACACAGACACACAGCTCACTGACCCGTCTTTAGTTGGAGAAACACTGACACACACAGCTGACTGACCCGTCTTTAGTAGCAGAACACAGACACACAGCTCACTGACCCGTCTTTAGTAGCAGAAACACTGACACACACAGCTGACTGACCCGTCTTTAGTTGGAGAAACACTGACACACACAACTGACTGACCCGTCTTTAGTAGCAGAAACACTGACACAAATAGCTGACTGACCCGTCGGTAGTAGCAGAACACAGACACACAGCTGACTGACCCATCTTTAGTAGCAGAAACACTGACACACACAGCTGACTGACCCGTCTTTAGTAGCAGAAACACTAACACACAGCTGACTGACCCGTCTTTAGTAGCAGAAACACTGACACACAGCTGAGTGACCCGTCTTTAGTAGAAGAAACGCTGACTGACCCATCTTTAGTAGCAGAAACGCTGACTGACCCGTCTTTAGTAGCAGAAACACTGACACACACAGCTGACTGACCCGTTTTTAGTAGCATAAACACTGACACACAGCTGACTGAACCGTCTTTAGTAGCAGAAACACTGACACACAGCTGACTGACCCGTCTTTAGTAGCAGAAACACTGACACACAGCTGAGTGACCCGTCTTTAGTAGAAGAAACGCTGACTGACCCATCTTTAGTAGCAGAAACGCTGACTGACCCGTCTTTAGTAGCAGAAACACTGACACACACAGGTGACTGACCCATCTTTAGTAGCAGAAACGCGGACTGATCCGTCTTTAGTAGCAGAAACACTGACACACACAGCTGACTGACCCGTCTTTAGTTCCAGAAACGCGGACTGATCCGTCTTTAGTAGCAGAAACACTGACACACACAGCTGACTGACCCGTCTTTAGTAGCAGAAACACTGACACACACAGCTGACTGATCCGTCTTTAGTAGCAGAAACACTGACACACACAGCTGACTGACCCGTCTTTAGTAGCAGAAACACTGACACACACAGCTGACTGACCTGTCTTTAGTAGCAGAAACACTGACACACACAGCTGACTGACCCGTCTTTAGTAGCAGAAACATTGACACATACAGCTGACTGACCCGTCTTTAGTAGCAGAAACACTGACACACACAGCTGACTGACCCGTCTTTAGTAGCAGAAACACTGACACACACAGCTGACTGACCCGTCTTTAGTAGCAGAAACGCGGACTGACCCGTCTTTAGTAGCAGAAACGCTGACTGACCCGTCTTTAGTAGCAGAAACACTGACACACACAGCTGACTGACCCATCTTTAGTAGCAGAAACACTGACACACACAGCTGACTGACCCGTCTTTAGTAGCAGAAACACTGACACACAGCTGACTGACCCGTCTTTAGTAGCAGAAACGCGGACTGATCCGTCTTTAGTAGCAGAAACACTGACACACACAACTGACTGACCCGTCTTTAGTAGCAGAAACACCAACACACACAGCTGACTGACCCGTCTTTAGTTGGAGAAACACTGACACACACAGCTCACTGACCCGTCTTTAGTAGCAGAACACAGACACACAGCTCACTGACCCGTCTTTAGTAGCAGAAACACTGACACATACAGCTGACTGACCCGTGTTTAAAGATAAAAATGTTTATCTGTAGAAATGATGAGAATAGAAAGGTTCAGTACTTTTGTGAAGCATCACAGCACAGTTGAAAAATATATGCCAAATAGAAATGTACCTGGATGGACATCAGAAATAGAGGAAGGCCAAGACAAGCAGAACACTGACACACACAGCTGACTGACCCGTCTTCAGTAGCAGAAACACTAACACACACAACTGACTGACCCGTCTTTAGTAGCAGAACACAGACACACAGCTCACTGACCCGTCTTTAGTTGGAGAAACACTGACACACACAGCTGACTGACCCGTCTTTAGTAGCAGAACACAGACACACAGCTCACTGACCCGTCTTTAGTAGCAGAAACACTGACACACACAGCTGACTGACCCGTCTTTAGTTGGAGAAACACTGACACACACAACTGACTGACCCGTCTTTAGTAGCAGAAACACTGACACAAATAGCTGACTGACCCGTCGGTAGTAGCAGAACACAGACACACAGCTGACTGACCCATCTTTAGTAGCAGAAACACTGACACACACAGCTGACTGACCCGTCTTTAGTAGCAGAAACACTAACACACAGCTGACTGACCCGTCTTTAGTAGCAGAAACACTGACACACAGCTGAGTGACCCGTCTTTAGTAGAAGAAACGCTGACTGACCCATCTTTAGTAGCAGAAACGCTGACTGACCCGTCTTTAGTAGCAGAAACACTGACACACACAGCTGACTGACCCGTTTTTAGTAGCATAAACACTGACACACAGCTGACTGAACCGTCTTTAGTAGCAGAAACACTGACACACAGCTGACTGACCCGTCTTTAGTAGCAGAAACACTGACACACAGCTGAGTGACCCGTCTTTAGTAGAAGAAACGCTGACTGACCCATCTTTAGTAGCAGAAACGCTGACTGACCCGTCTTTAGTAGCAGAAACACTGACACACACAGGTGACTGACCCATCTTTAGTAGCAGAAACGCGGACTGATCCGTCTTTAGTAGCAGAAACACTGACACACACAGCTGACTGACCCGTCTTTAGTTCCAGAAACGCGGACTGATCCGTCTTTAGTAGCAGAAACACTGACACACACAGCTGACTGACCCGTCTTTAGTAGCAGAAACACTGACACACACAACTGACTGACCCGTCTTTAGTAGCAGAAACACCAACACACACAGCTGACTGACCCGTCTTTAGTTGGAGAAACACTGACACACACAGCTCACTGACCCGTCTTTAGTAGCAGAACACAGACACACAGCTCACTGACCCGTCTTTAGTAGCAGAAACACTGACACATACAGCTGACTGACCCGTGTTTAAAGATAAAAATGTTTATCTGTAGAAATGATGAGAATAGAAAGGTTCAGTACTTTTGTGAAGCATCACAGCACAGTTGAAAAATATATGCCAAATAGAAATGTACCTGGATGGACATCAGAAATAGAGGAAGGCCAAGACAAGCAGAACACTGACACACACAGCTGACTGACCCGTCTTCAGTAGCAGAAACACTAACACACACAACTGACTGACCCGTCTTTAGTAGCAGAACACAGACACACAGCTCACTGACCCGTCTTTAGTTGGAGAAACACTGACACACACAGCTGACTGACCCGTCTTTAGTAGCAGAACACAGACACACAGCTCACTGACCCGTCTTTAGTAGCAGAAACACTGACACACACAGCTGACTGACCCGTCTTTAGTTGGAGAAACACTGACACACACAACTGACTGACCCGTCTTTAGTAGCAGAAACACTGACACAAATAGCTGACTGACCCGTCGGTAGTAGCAGAACACAGACACACAGCTGACTGACCCATCTTTAGTAGCAGAAACACTGACACACACAGCTGACTGACCCGTCTTTAGTAGCAGAAACACTAACACACAGCTGACTGACCCGTCTTTAGTAGCAGAAACACTGACACACAGCTGAGTGACCCGTCTTTAGTAGAAGAAACGCTGACTGACCCATCTTTAGTAGCAGAAACGCTGACTGACCCGTCTTTAGTAGCAGAAACACTGACACACACAGCTGACTGACCCGTTTTTAGTAGCATAAACACTGACACACAGCTGACTGAACCGTCTTTAGTAGCAGAAACACTGACACACAGCTGACTGACCCGTCTTTAGTAGCAGAAACACTGACACACAGCTGAGTGACCCGTCTTTAGTAGAAGAAACGCTGACTGACCCATCTTTAGTAGCAGAAACGCTGACTGACCCGTCTTTAGTAGCAGAAACACTGACACACACAGGTGACTGACCCATCTTTAGTAGCAGAAACGCGGACTGATCCGTCTTTAGTAGCAGAAACACTGACACACACAGCTGACTGACCCGTCTTTAGTTCCAGAAACGCGGACTGATCCGTCTTTAGTAGCAGAAACACTGACACACACAGCTGACTGACCCGTCTTTAGTAGCAGAAACACTGACACACACAGCTGACTGATCCGTCTTTAGTAGCAGAAACACTGACACACACAGCTGACTGACCCGTCTTTAGTAGCAGAAACACTGACACACACAGCTGACTGACCTGTCTTTAGTAGCAGAAACACTGACACACACAGCTGACTGACCCGTCTTTAGTAGCAGAAACATTGACACATACAGCTGACTGACCCGTCTTTAGTAGCAGAAACACTGACACACACAGCTGACTGACCCGTCTTTAGTAGCAGAAACACTGACACACACAGCTGACTGACCCGTCTTTAGTAGCAGAAACGCGGACTGACCCGTCTTTAGTAGCAGAAACGCTGACTGACCCGTCTTTAGTAGCAGAAACACTGACACACACAGCTGACTGACCCATCTTTAGTAGCAGAAACACTGACACACACAGCTGACTGACCCGTCTTTAGTAGCAGAAACACTGACACACAGCTGACTGACCCGTCTTTAGTAGCAGAAACGCGGACTGATCCGTCTTTAGTAGCAGAAACACTGACACACACAACTGACTGACCCGTCTTTAGTAGCAGAAACACTGACACACACAACTGACTGGCCCGTCTTTAGTAGCAGAAACACTGACACACATAGCTGACTGACTCGTCTGTAGTAGCAGAAACACTGACACACACAGCTGACTGACCCGTTTTTAGTAGCATAAACACTGACACACAGCTGACTGACCCGTCTTTAGTAGCAGAAACACTGACACACAGCTGACTGACCCGTCTTTAGTAGCAGAAACACTGACACACAGCTGACTGAACCGTCTTTAGTAGCAGAAACACTGACACACAGCTGACTGACCCGTCTTTAGTAGAAGAAACGCTGACTCACCCATCTTTAGTAGCAGAAACGCTGACTGACCCGTCTTTAGTAGCAGAAACACTGACTGACCCGTCTTTAGTAGCAGAAACACTGACACATACAGCTGACTGACCCGTCTTTAGTAGCAGAAGCGCGGACTGATCCGTCTTTAGTAGCAGAAACACTGACACACACAGCTGACTGACCCGTCTTTAGTAGCAGAAACGCGGACTGACCCGTCTTTAGTAGCAGAAACACTGACACACACAACTGACTGACCCGTCTTTAGTAGCAGAAACACTGACACACACAACTGACTGACCCGTCTTTAGTAGCAGAAACACTGACACACACAGCTGACTGACCCGTCTTTAGTTGGAGAAACACTGACACACACAACTGACTGACCCGTCTTTAGTAGCAGAAACACTGACACACATAGCTGACTGACCCGTCTGTAGTAGCAGAAACACTGACACACACAGCTGACTGACCCGTTTTTAGTAGCATAAACACTGACACACAGCTGACTGACCCGTCTTTAGTAGCAGAAACACTGACACACAGCTGAGTGACCCGTCTTTAGTAGCAGAAACACTGACACACACAGGTGACTGACCCGTCTTTAGCAGCAGAAACATTGACACACACAGGTGACTGACCCGTCTTTAGTAGCAGAAACACTGACACACACAGGTGACTGACCCGTCTTTAGTAGAAGAAACGCGGACTGATCCGTCTTTAGTAGCAGAAACACTGACACACACAGCTGACTGACCCGTCTTTAGTAGCAGAAACACTGACACACACAGCTGACTGATCCGTCTTTAGTAGCAGAAACACTGACACACAGCTGACTGACCCGTCTTTAGTAGAAGAAACGCTGACTCACCCATCTTTAGTAGCAGAAACGCTGACTGACCCGTCTTTAGTAGCAGAAACACTGACACACACAGGTGATTGACCCGTCTTTAGTAGCAGAAACACTGACACACACAGCTGACTGACCCGTCTTTAGTAGCAGAAGCGCGGACTGATCCGTCTTTAGTAGCAGAAAAACTGACACACACAGCTGACTGACCCGTCTTTAGTAGCAGAAACGCGGACTGATCCGTCTTTAGTAGCAGAAACACTGACACACACAGCTGACTGACCCGTCTTTAGTAGCAGAAACACTGACACACACAGCTGACTGACCTGTCTTTAGTAGCAGAAACACTGACACACACAACTGACTGACCCGTCTTTAGTAGCAGAAACACTGACACACACAGCTGACTGACCCGTCTTTAGTTGGAGAAACACTGACACACACAACTGACTGACCCGTCTTTAGTAGCAGAAACACTGACACACATAGCTGACTGACCCGTCTGTAGTAGCAGAAACACTGACACACACAGCTGACTGACCCGTTTTTAGTAGCATAAACACTGACACACAGCTGACTGAACCGTCTTTAGTAGCAGAAACACTGACACACAGCTGACTGACCCGTCTTTAGTAGCAGAAACACTGACACACAGCTGAGTGACCCGTCTTTAGTAGAAGAAACGCTGACTGACCCATCTTTAGTAGCAGAAACGCTGACTGACCCGTCTTTAGTAGCAGAAACACTGACACACACAGCTGACTGACCCGTTTTTAGTAGCATAAACACTGACACACAGCTGACTGAACCGTCTTTAGTAGCAGAAACACTGACACACAGCTGACTGACCCGTCTTTAGTAGCAGAAACACTGACACACAGCTGAGTGACCCGTCTTTAGTAGAAGAAACGCTGACTGACCCATCTTTAGTAGCAGAAACGCTGACTGACCCGTCTTTAGTAGCGGAAACACTGACACACACAGGTGACTGACCCATCTTTAGTAGCAGAAACGCGGACTGATCCGTCTTTAGTAGCAGAAACACTGACACACACAGCTGACTGACCCGTCTTTAGTAGCAGAAACGCGGACTGATCCGTCTTTAGTAGCAGAAACACTGACACACACAGCTGACTGACCCGTCTTTAGTAGCAGAAACACTGACACACACAGCTGACTGATCCGTCTTTAGTAGCAGAAACACTGACACACACAGCTGACTGACCCGTCTTTAGTAGCAGAAACACTGACACACACAGCTGACTGACCCGTCTTTAGTAGCAGAAACACTGACACACACAGCTGACTGACCCGTCTTTAGTAGCAGAAACACTGACACACACAGCTGACTGACCCGTCTTTAGTAGCAGAAACACTGACACACACAGCTGACTGACCCGTCTTTAGTAGCAGAAACACTGACACACACAGCTGACTGACCCGTCTTTAGTAGCAGAAACATTGACACATACAGCTGACTGGCCCGTCTTTGGTATCAGAAACACTTACATACACAGACACTGACACACAGCTGATTGACCCGTCTTTAGTAGCAGAAACACTGACACACAGCTGACTGACCCGTCTTTAGTAGCATAAACATAAACCTAGAAAAGACTCATACAGTAGCCTAAATTACATACAGGATCTTACTCTAACTTAGGTTAGCTACACTATAGTCAGCTCCATCTTTCTGTCTCTCCCTCGCTCTCACACACATACACATGCACATGCACACTCTAACACCCACACAATATTGTTTTCTCCTTTCTCTTTTATCTTGTTCCTCTTACAGATTGAAGAGATAGATACAGTATAGAGGAAGGTAGAGAGAGAAAGATACAGAAACAGTGATAGAGAAATAGGGAAACAGAGAGAAAGATAAACTGCCTACTCTATGTTAATTAATCTGCGTGTGTCTGTGATGACCTGTCACTCATAGTCAGGCCTACACACACACACTGGGTCTTGTGTAACTAACCATGTGGGACACATAATTCAGTCCCATTCAAAATCCTATTTTCCCTAACCGTAACCCAAAAAACTTAACTTCCCCAGTGGCGCAGTGGTCTAAGGCACTGTCTCTCAGTGCTAGAGGTGTTACTCCAGACACCCTGGTTCGAATCCAGGCTGTATCACAACTGGCCATGATTGGGAGTCTCATACGGTGGTGCTCAATTGGCCCAGCATCATCTGGGTTTGGCCTGTGTAGGCTGTCATTGTAAATAAGAACTGACTTACCTTGTTAAATAAAGATAAATACCTAAAACAAACCATAGTTCCTGAAGCTAATTCTAAACCCCCTAGAAATGGTATTGGACTGTATGGGGATAAAACACAAATGTTACTTTTTTCAGATGTTACTTTTTGTTTGATTACTATTCTTGTGGGGACTTCTGGTTAAACACGTACACGCACACACACACACAGAGGTCAGGCTCTGGGTACCACAGCCCATAATAAGAGACTTCAGAAGACTAAATAGGTTGATCTGCTCTGGTATCTAACTGCTGAGTATCCATAGAGACTGTTGCTATGTCGGCGAAAAATCTCAATTCATTAGGAACAAATATAAATAGCCATCATCGAGTTGTCGTATCATCATCTTCATGATACCCACATCTGAGAGTGTTGAGACCTGTTGGCCTAAAATGTGTAAGCTTGAGAGCTCTCTCTCTTCCTCACCTCCCACCCCCTTCACTGTCTCTCTAGTGTCTAAAGTGCTGTTTTCACACACTTGAGAAGGACTTTTTACAGCTTCTTTCTGCAAATTAGTCCAGGACAGTTAACAATAATTATACCTTTCTCTCTCTCTCTCTTTCTTTCTTTCCCTCTGTCTAGATAAATAGCCAAGAGGGAGAGTGGGGGAGTGAAGCAGAGAAGGAAATGAGAGATTAAAAGGGAGTAAGAAAACCTCTAGCTGTTCTATGCAAACGTTCGTTACCCACCACTAAGCCACAATGAGACAGGTGTGTTATAACAGGTGCACACACACACACACACACACACACACACACACACACACACACACACACACACACACACACACACACACACACACACACACACACACACACACACACACACACACACACACACACACACACACACACAAGTGCAGAGCATTCAAAGGATGTCCTAACAAACCAAGTTAAGTAGAGTACATTAATATGTAGCATACAGTAAATTGTATTAGGCTGCTCTGCTATCTTCCCCAAAAGCTCCAGCAATTTTACACTTACAGTAAACACCTCACAGTACAGACGTACTAGAGAGCTATAGCTGATGTACCAGCTGAGTGTCTCTCTCACACACACACACAGCTGTCCTCTTTCTAATAGGCTTTATATAATAGGTGGGTCTATTTCTGACAGTGTGCCATGGGGAGATGAGGCCGACACCCAGTCTCCATCTCTGCACGCCGTGCCAACCATACCGCCTAAACCTAGACTAGCAGGTGACAACTAGGCTACTGTGTGTGCGAGAGAGATAGATGGATAGATAGATGGGAAAGGGAGAGAGAGAGAGAATTTTGTGCGCGTGCCTTTCAGTGTCAGGCAGCAGAGCTGGTGTGTGTGTCGGAGATACAGCGTGTGGGTGGAGAGAGAGGCAGCTCGTGCACTGTGCCGGTGTCTGACATATAGAAAAGCGAAAGGCGCGTAGTGGAAACCAACCGTGACTCACTCAAAAATACACATCTAAAAAGAGCCGACCCGAGCGCCTGAGGAGAGATTTGACACGGACACAGCGCTCGAGGAGCTCCTGGTTTACGAATCATCTCCCGCGAGGTAAAATAAACACACACTCCCACTGTTTACTGAAGTGGCTGTTGATGTTGTTGTTGTGGGTGATGATGAGGATGATGTTGTTATTGATGTTTATGTCGCTGTGCTATCGAGTTGTGCTGTGTCTTCGCCTTCGGGTTGTTGCAGTTTTTATAGATAAACCTATGTCCATGGGTTAGTCATCCCCCGGCCAAATGGCTTTACCTATTTTCATACTGAGGGCTGACAGACAAGTCCACATGGTCAGTCAGATGTTGTTACTAAATGTGTGCTAAATGTCCACAAACACCAGATACTGATTTTGTCCTTGACAATTCATTTATTTGGACAAGTTTTGCTGAATGGGCCCTGTACGCAGGCTACCTTCTCGGTTTACCAGAGGAATAATTAGGTCTAACAGCAACTGAAATACGTGGTGAACTGGCAGTGACGGTGTGTGCTCCTGTCCTCCCAGAGAGAGAAGAAAATAAAGAAAAGGAGCGTGAGAGGGGGAAGTAGAGAGACAGATAGGGAGAGAGCGAAAGAGAGAGGAAGACAGAGGGAGAGAGTTAGAGATGGGGGGGGGGGGGGTAAGGAGAGAGAGGTTTAGTTGACAGCCCAATGAAGGTTGTGAGCAGGAGGTCTATAGGGGTAAAAAATATCATGTGTCTTAGCTCAGCCAGGGCACAGGAATGCCACACACACCCTGAATAGTAGCTTGACTGGCCACTATGGTTATATCAGCTCTGTCTCAGTGGGTCAAGTGGATTCTACAGAGAAATATGATACACACATACACATACAGTGCATTCATAAAGTATTCAGACCCCTTTACTTTTTCCACATTTTGTTACGTAACAGCCTTAATCTAAAATGGATTAAATACATTTTTTCCCTCATCAATCTACACTCAATACCTCATAATGACAAAGCGAAAACAAGTTTTTTGAAATGTTTGCAAATGTATTACAAATAAAAAACAAATACCTTATTTACATAAGTGTTCAGACCCTTTGCTATGACACTAGAAATTGAGCACAGGTGCATCCTGATTCCATTGATCGTCCTTGAGATGTTTCTACAACTTGATTGGAGTCCACCTGTGGTAAATTCAATTGATTGAACATTATTTGGAAAGGCACACACCTGTCTATATAAGTTCCCACAATCAGAGCAAAAACCAAGCAATGAGGTCGAAGGAATTGTCTGTAGAGCGCCGAGACAGTATTGTGTCAAGGCACAGATCTGGGGAAGGGTACCAAAACATTTCTGCAGCATTGAAGGTCCCCAAGAACACAGTGGCCTCCATCATTCTTAAATGGCAGAAGTTTGAAACTACCAAGATTCTTCCTAGAGCTGCCTCTAGGAAGGTCTTATGAAACCAAGATTGAACTCTTTGGCCTGAATGCCAAGTGTCAAGTCTGGAGGAAACCTGACACCATCCCTACAGGGAAGCATGGTGGTGGCAGCATCATGCTGTGGGGCTGTTTTTCAGCGGCAGGGACTGGGAGACTAGTCAGGATCGAGGGAAAGATGAACGGAGCAAAGTACAGAGAGATCCTTGATGAAAACCTGCTCCAGAGCGCTCAGGACCTCAGACTGGGGCAAAGGTTCACCTTCCAAAAGGACAACAACTGTAAGTACACTGCCAAGACAATGCAGGAGTGGCTTCGGGACAAGTCTCTGAATGTCCATGAGTGGCCCAGCCAGAGCCCGGACTTGAACTCGACCGAACATCTCTGGAGAGACTTGAAAATAGCTGTGCAGCGACGCTCCCCATCCAACCTGACAGAGCTTGAGACGATGTGCAGAGAAGAATGGGAGAAACTCCCCAAACACAGGTGTGCCAGGCTTGTAGCGTCATACCCAAGAAGACTCAAGGTTGTAATTGCTGCCAAAGGTGTTTCAACAAAGTACTGAGTAAAGGGTCTGAATACTTACAGTGGGGAGAACAAGTATTTGATACACTGCCGATTTTGAAGGTTTTCCTACTTACAAAGCATGTAGAGGTCTGTAATTTTTATCATAGGTACACTTCAACTGTGAGAGACGGAATCTAAAACAAAAATCCAGAAAATCACATTGTATGATTTTTAAGTAATTAAATTGCATTTTATTGCGTGACATAAGTATTTGATCACCTACCAACCAGTAAGAATTCCGGCTCTCACAGACCTGTTAGTTTTTCTTTTAGAAGCCCTCCTGTTCTCCACTCATTACCTGTATTAACTGCACCTGTTTGAACTTGTTACCTGTATAAAAGACACCTGTACACACACTCAATCAAACAGACTCCAATCTCTCCACAATGGCCAAGACCAGAGAGCTGTGTAAGGACATCAGGGATAAAATTGTAGACCTGCACAAGGCTGGGATGGGCTACAGGACAATAGGCAAGCAGCTTGGTGAGAAGGCAACAACTGTTGGCGCAATTATTAGAAAATGGAAGATGTTCAAGATGACGGTCAATCACCCTCGGTCTGGGGCTCCATGCAAGATCTCACCTCGTGGGGCATCAATGATCATAAGGAAGGTGAGGGATCAGCCCAGAACTACACGGCAGGACCTGGTCAATGACCTGAAGAGAGCTGGGACCACAGTCTCAAAGAAAACCATTAGTAACACACTACGCTGTCATGGATTGAAATCCTGCAGCGCACGCAAGGTCCCCCTGCTCAAGCCAGCGCATGTCCAGGCCCGTCTGAAGTTTGCCAATGACCATCTGGATGATCCAGAAGAGGAATGGGAGAAGGTCATGTGGTCTGATGAGACAAAAATAGAGCTTTTTGGTCTAAACTCCACTCGCCGTGTTTGGAGGAAGAAGAAGGTTGAGTACAACCCCAAGAACACCCTCCCAACCGTGAAGCATGGAGGTGGAAACATAATTCTTTGGGGATGCTTTTCTGCAAAGGGGACAGGACGACTGCACCGTATTGAGGGGAGGATGGATGGGGCCATGTATCGCGAGATCTTGGCCAAAAACCTCCTTCCCTCAGTAAGAGCATTGAAGATGGGTCGTGGCTGGATCTTCCAGCATGACAACGACCCGAAACACACAGCCAGGGCAACTAAGGAGTGGCTCCGTAAGAAGCATCTCAAGGTCCTGGAGTGGCCTAGCCAGTCTCCAGACCTGAACCCAATAGAAAATCTTTGGAGGGAGCTGAACGTCCGTATTGCCCACCGACAGCCCCGAAACCTGAAGGATCTGGAGAAGGTATGTATGGAGGAGTGGGCCAAAATCCCTGCTGCAGTGTGTGCAAACCTGGTCAATAACTACAGGAAACGTATGATCTTTGTAATTGCAAACAAAGGTTTCTGTACCAAATATTAAGTTCTGCTTTTCTGATGTATCAAATACTTATGTCACGCAATAAAATGCAATTTAATTACTTAAAAATCATACAATGTGATTTTCTGGATTTTTGTTTTAGATTCCGTCTCTCACCGTTGAAGTGTACCTATGATAAAAATTACAGACCTCTACATGCTTTGTAAGTAGGAAAACCTTCAAAATCGGCAGTGTATCAAATACTTGTTCTCCCCACTGTATGTAATTGTGATATTTCCGTTTATTTTTTGACATTTGAAAAAAATTCTAAAAACCTGTTTGTGCTTTGTCATTATGGAGTATTGTGTGTACACTAATGAAGAAAAAAAAGGATTTTAGAATAAGGCTGTAATGTAATAAAAATTTGTAAAAAGTCAAGGGGCCTGAATACTTTGAGTGCACTGTACGTACACGTGTGGCCCCCAGTCAACCATTACTCTGGTTGACCAGTGATTAGCCGACTGCAGGTACCAAGTGTTGTTGTTGTTGTAAGGTTCCAGTCTCGGGTTGGCCGTACAAGGTCGGACACAACGTTAACCAGATTTTTAAAAACTTTTTCCACCCAGAACTACATTGAACAAAAATATTAATTCAACATGTAGTGTTGGTCCCATGTTTCATGAGCTAATATAAAAGATACCCGAAATGTTCCATACAAACAAAAGCTTATTTCTCTCAAATGTTGTGCATAAATTTGTTTACGTCCCTGTTAGTG
The DNA here is from genome assembly GCF_045679555.1 of Salvelinus alpinus. NCBI lineage: Eukaryota > Metazoa > Chordata > Actinopteri > Salmoniformes > Salmonidae > Salvelinus > Salvelinus alpinus. The sequence continues at coordinate 24,553,362 of NC_092111.1, read as the reverse complement.
AGCATTTCTCCTTTGCCATGATAATCCATCCCCCTTACAGGTGTGGCATATCAAGAAGCTGATTAAACGGCATGATCATTACACAGGTCCACCTTGTGCTGGGGACAATAAAAGGCCACTCTAAAATGTTCAGTTTTGCCACACAACAATGCCACAATTGTCTCAAGTTTTGCGGGAGCGTGCAAATGGCATGCTGACTGCAGGAATGTCCACCAGAGCTGTTGCCAGAGAATTGAATGTTCATTTCTCTACCATAAGCTGCCATCCAACATCATTTTAGAAGAATTTGGCAGTATGTCCAACCAGCCTCACAACCACCAACCACGTGTAACCACGCCAGCCCAGGACCTCCACATCCGGCTTAGTCTGAGACCAGCCACCCGGACAGCTGATGAAACTGAGGAATATTTCTGTCTGTAATAAAGCCCATTTGTGGGGAAAAAAACTCTGATTGTCTGGGCCTGGCTCCCCATTAGGTGGGCCTGGCTCCAAAGTGGGTGGGTCTATGCCCTCCCATAGCTGTGCCCCTGCCCAGTCATGTGAAATTCATAGATTAGGGCCTCATTTATTTCAATTGACTGATTTCCTTATATGAACTGTAAGTCAGTAAAAAAATAGAAATTGTTGCGTATATATTTTTGTTCAGTATAGTTTAGTAGGCTACTCAATATGGTGTGCAAAACCACTTTTTTTCTGCAGGTGAAGAACTGGTAACTAACCTTTTCTCTCCTCGGGCACAGGGGCATTTGGATCAGCAGATGAATGATGGTGCACGGGCCTAAACACACAGACACAGGTCCCCGTGTTCCGACTCCATCTGTCACACTCCAACAAGCGTGTCACAGTTTCTGCAGTGTTCAGCTAAAACTATCCTCTCCTCCTTAAAGCCTCCCATAAAGCTTTGTTACCACGGTGATCAGTTCAACCCAGCAGCCATATGCTCCACTCTCCTCTTCCTGCTGATTCTACACTTTCCCTACCCTCTTTTCCATCCCTCTTTCTGAGCTTTCTCTCTGATCTCTCTCTCTTTTCATCACTGCTTCTCCCCATCTTTTTCTGTATCCTTTCTCTCTCCCATCTCTCTCTGTCCGTATCCCTAAATCTCTTTACCCCTCTTTCTGGATCTATGTAAGACACTTTCTTTGTAGCCATGGCTGTGTCCCAAATGGCACCTCTATTCCCTATGCAGTGCACTACTTTGGACCAGACACTACATAAAGAAATGGGTGCCATTTGAAACGCAGAAACTGCCCAAACTATCTATTAGACAAACTGCTTTAGACACAACATTAGTAATCATAACTCTAATAGGGTGGTGTTCCATATATAAATCACCCCTATGACACTGGTGTTACAGGAATAAGTGTCCCCTATGACCCTGTGGTGTTACAGGAATAAGTGTCCCCTATGACCCTGTGGTGTTACAGGAATAAGTGTTCCCTATGACCCTGTGGTGTTACAGGAATAAGTGTCCTCTATGACCCTGTGGTGTTACAGGAATAAGTGTCCTCTATGACCCTGTGGTGTTACAGGAATAAGTGTCCCCTATGACCCTGTGGTGTTACAGGAATAAGTGTTCCCTATGACCCTGTGGTGTTACAGGAATAAGTGTCCTCTATGACCCTGTGGTGTTACAGGAATAAGTGTTCCCTATGACACTGTGGTTTTACAGGAATAAGTGTTCCCTATGACCCTGTGGTGTTACAGGAATAAGTGTCCTCTATGACCCTGTGGTTTTACAGGAATACGTGTTCCCTATGACACTGTGGTGTTACAGGAATAAGTGTTCCTGTCCAAGGGGTTGGAGCGCTGGCCGGAATGTGGTTTTTCCCACCAGTGGGATCAGGAGCTCAGCTCGGAATTCTGGGAATATTGCTGCCGGCAGATCGGATGATGTCTCTCACAGCTGCTGTTACTAAGAAAAGCCTAAGAATACACATGTTACGCATACACTCACTGCGCACACACATTACTATGTACACACACGCTCATGCACACACCCTTAGACCCAACCAGGCAGCCATGGAGTGTGTTGTACAGGGGGAAGGAGGTCAGAGAGAGAGAGGCAGCATATGTAAAAGACGTTCTATGGGATCTGCAAGTGACATTAAGTAGGTGTGTGTGTGTTTATATCAGTAACTGACGTGTGTGTTTTGTAGTTTTCAGAGAGGATGTCTGAAGCGATCGTCCCAGAATCCCCAGGGCTGAGGTCATGTAACGAGTTATGCCCCTCCGCTCTGCCATCCTCACCCCCCCTTGCCACAGAGGATGAGTGTCACCATGACAACAGAAAGGTGGAGCAGCAGGTAAGACTTGCGACTGAATGAGGTGTTGTTATTATAGATCAGATAGGTGACATGACTGGTGGTCCCTGAGGAATGCCATGTGATGTCACTGTGTGTTGATTTGTCACATTTTGTCCCACAGAAACCCGTCAGTAACCAGGGGCAACCAGCCAGGAAGAGAACCAAGGTAGACTCTGTTTCTGTCACACACCTACGTAGAGCCATATATATCACTGTTGTGTGTGTACGCTGTGTCAGACTTGATTTAGTCCCGGGTGGGCAGGGTTTGCACTTCTGAGGCTATTTCATTGGTTAATGTTGTTGCTTGTTTCAGGCCAAAGGCAGGTTGGTGAGGAGCATGGCTGTGTGTGAGGAGTCATTCCCACCATCCCCTCCTGACACCACCCAAGACAGCCAGGTAACACACACACACACACACACACACACAACACGCACGCACCACACACACTCTCATAACACACACACACACACAGACACATCATGTGATGTTTGATGTTTTAGAGCTCTGTTGAAGTCACCATGCTGCCAGGTTGCCATGACAACGAGGAGGAAGAGCAGCGCAAAGAGCCAAACGTGCCCACGCTAATTATCTCAGACACCAGTCAGGAATACACAGACTCTACTGGGATCGACCTGCACCAGTTTATCATCACCACCCTGAACAGCAACCCCAGGTACAATAAACTGTGTGTGTGTGTAACTGCTTAGCTGGCAATGATGTCATGGTAATAATATGATGTCATGGTGTTGTCATCTTTCAGGGACAGGATGATGCTGTTGAAACTGGAGCAGGACATGATCGACTTCATCACAGACAACGGGTATGTGTGTGTGTGGCCATAATTTGTTTTTAATGCAAATATGATTTACTGTATTTACTTCAATGTGTTGTCTAAGCAGGACTGTCATCCCCTCCCATCTTCTTCTCTCTCCCTCTCTCAGTCCCTATAAGAAATTCCCTCACATGTCTTCCTACCATCGTATGTTGGTCCACCGGGTAGCAGCCTACTTTGGCATGGAACACAATGTGGACCAGACTGGCAAATCTGTCATCATCAATAGCACCAGTAACACACGCATGTACGTAACTCTCTCTTCTCTGTGGTATATCAGTACGCTTGCAACAACAGGCTCGTGGGTTTGATTCCCGCTTTGGACATAAAAGTGTCTGCTAAAGGACATCTTATTGTTGTTGTATTATTCTATATTTCTGTATGTGTGTAGACCAGAGCAGAGGTTTATGGACTATGTCCAGGAGGAGAGAGGAGAGGAGACTCAGTGGAGAACCATACTGAAGAGAGACAACGCAGAAGAAAACCAGGTAGCGCTCTGTCTGTCTCTCTGTCTGTCTCTCTCTCTCTCTGTCTGTCTGTCTTTCTCTGTCTTTGTCTGTCTGTCTGTCTGTCTGTCTGTCTGTCTGTCTGTCTGTCTTCTTAGTAGCATGTAAGCACTATACCAGCTTGCATATTTGGACAGCTTTTAGAGGTCCTTGTCAGAGTTCCAGATTTTGAGATGTTGTGTTCTTATCCTGCCCCCACCAGGCGAGGCTCCACCCACTACGCGAGGAGAGGCGGAGCAAATCAATGGAAGAGAGAGAGGAGGAGTACCAGAGAGCTAGAGAAAGGATATTCAACCAGGAGGTACACACACACACACACACGCACACACACACTCTCTCTCTCTCATATCTTATTCTTTCTTCTGTCTTCCACAGCCTGCCTGTCCCCAGGAGACCAGGTAATATTGTTTTTATGTTAGACGTAAATAAAGTTGGGTTGACGTTTTTTTTATGTTCCCCAATGGACGGTTGTAATAACATTGTGATGAATAACTGATTATTTTGTGTTGTTATTGCAGGTCTATAGAGGATGGTAGCCCCCATGCTGCGACCCAGAGGAGGCAGCTCTTTAGGTGAGTGTGCTCTCGACTGGTGGCTGAGTGGTACTGAATCTTGACCGTACCAGTAGCGTTTAGCTGAACACACTACCGGGCCTTTAATGACCAGTTTACTAGTTGAAATCAGTTGCTGGTCTGTGTGTCCTTCAGGGGTACCAGGGGTAACTCGGGCTCAAGCCGACAGAGCAGCACGGAGACTGACTACAGTCGCTATAGTAACTGGAGCAGCACTGACTCAGGTCGCTATAGCAATGACCCCCGACCCTGGAGCAGCACAGACTCAGACTCTGCCTATCAGAGGCCAAACCCCGCCCCCAAGGCCCGACCAGCCAATCACAGCTGGGATGCACGAGGTAGAGAAGACAATCTAATTGAATTGAACTATGATCCTGATCCTTTTCCATGTACTTTAATGTCTACCTTCTCTCCCTTTCCCACCTTCTCTCTCCCTTTCCCACCATCTCTCTCCCTTTCCCACCTTCTCTCCTCCTCTCTCCCTTTCCCACCTTCTCTCCTCCTCTCTCCCTTTCCCACCTTCTCTCCTCCTCTCTCCCTTTCCCACCTTCTCTCCCTTTCCCACCTTCTCTCTCCCTTTCCTACTTTCTCTCCTTTTCCCACCTTCTCTCCCTTTCCCACCTTCTCTCCTCCTCTCTCCCTTTCCCACCTTCTCTCCTCCTCTCTCCCTTTCCCACCTTCTCTCCCTTTCCCACCTTCTCTCCTCCTCTATCCCTTTCCTACCTTCTCTCCTCCTCTCTCCCTTTCCTACTTTCTCTCCTTTTCCCACCTTCTCTCCTCCTCTCTCCCTTTCCTACCTTCTCTCCTCTCTCCTTTTCCTACCTTCTCTCCTCCTCTCTCCCTTTCCTACCTTCTCTCCTCCTCTCTCCCACCTTCTCCCTTTACCTCATCTGTCTCTCCCAGATGACCATGCCCCCACCACAGGCTCCAACTACCTCACGGTGCCCATGGAGAACGGGATTCCACCAGGAAGTATATTACTGAACCCACATACAGGTACACACACAAACACATACATACAGTGGGGCAAAAAAGTATTTAGTCAGCCACCAATTGTGCAAGTTCTCCCACTTAAAAAGATGAGAGAGGCCTGTAATTTTCATCATAGGTACACTTCAACTATGACAGACAAAATGAGAAAAAAAAATCCAGAAAATCACATTGTAGGATTTTTTATTAATTTATTTGCAAATTATGGTGGAAAATAAGTATTTGGTCAATAACAAAAGTTTATCTCAATACTTTGTTATATACCCTTTGTTGGCAATGACAGAGGTCAAACGTTTTCTGTAAGTCTTCACAAGGTTTTCACACACTGTTGCTGGTATTTTGGCCCATTCCTCCATGCAGATCTCCTCTAGAGCAGTGATGTTTTGGGGCTGTTGCTGGGCAACACGGACTTTCAACTCCCTCCAAAGATTTTCTATGGGGTTGAGATCTGGAGACTGGCTAGGCCATTCCAGGACCTTGAAATGCTTCTTACGAAGCCACTCCTTCGTTGCCCGGGCGGTGTGTTTGGGATCATTGTCATGCTGAAAGACCCAGCCACGTTTCATCTTCAATGCCCTTGCTGATGGAAGGAGGTTTTCACTCAAAATCTCACGATACATGGCCCCATTCATTCTTTCCTTTACACGGATCAGTCGTCCTGGTCCCTTTGCAGAAAAACAGCCCCAAAGCATGATGTTTCCACCCCCATGCTTCACAGTAGGTAAGGTGTTCTTTGGATGCAACTCAGCATTCTTTGTCCTCCAAACACGACGAGTTGAGTTTTTACCAAAAAGTTCTATTTTGGTTTCATCTGACCATATGACATTCTCCCAATCTTCTTCTGGATCATCCAAATGCTCTCTAGCAAACTTCAGACAGGCCTGGACATGTACTGGCTTAAGCAGGGGGACACGTCTGGCACTGCAGGATTTGAGTCCCTGGCGGCGTAGTGTGTTACTGATGGTAGGCTTTGTTACTTTGGTCCCAGCTCTCTGCAGGTCATTCACTAGGTCCCCCCGTGTGGTTCTGGGATTTTTGCTCACCGTTCTTGTGATCATTTTGACCCCACGGGGTGAGATCTTGCGTGGAGCCCCAGATCGAGGGAGATTATCAGTGGTCTTGTATGTCTTCCATTTCCTAATAATTGCTCCCACAGTTGATTTCTTCAAACCAAGCTGCTTACCTATTGCAGATTCAGTCTTCCCAGCCTGGTGCAGGTCTACAATTTTGTTTCTGGTGTCCTTTGACAGCTCTTTGGTCTTGGCCATAGTGGAGTTTGGAGTGTGACTGTTTGAGGTTGTGGACAGGTGTCTTTTATACTGATAACAAGTTCAAACAGGTGCCATTAATACAGGTAACGAGTGGAGGACAGAGGAGCCTCTTAAAGAAGAAGTTACAGGTCTGTGAGAGCCAGAAATCTTGCTTGTTTGTAGGTGACCAAATACTTATTTTCCACCATAATTTGCAAATAAATTCATTAAAAATCCTACAATGTGATTTTCTGGATTTTTCCCCCTAATTTTGTCTGTCATAGTTGAAGTGTACCTATGACGAAAATTACAGGCCTCTCTCATCTTTTTAAGTGGGAGAACTTGCACAATTGGTGGCTGACTAAATACTTTTTTGCCCCACTGTACATGCACACATACATGTATATGTGAAAAGGGAATTGTGAGTTTAACCTTGACCTCTAACCCCAGGCCAGCCCTTCTTGAACCCAGACGGAACTCCTGCCATCTACAATCCCCCCGATCCCCAGCAGCCAACAAGAAGCCAGCCTCAGCAGCAGGCCCCTCTGCCGCAGCAGCCAATGGCTGGCCACACAGTCCCTCAGGTACAACACTGATTGCACAGTAACCAAATAGAATTTGTATACAAATACAATAATCTACCTATTCATTAGTTATACTAAATGTATAAACAGTCCTGGCCACGCAACCCGATTGGCAAAATTGTGTTCCAGCTGTGTCGATAATAGCAATAAACAGAGCACGTTTTTGTAATAGAAGACTGGCAATAACAACGCTTTCTCTCTCAGGTGGTTCAATATTCGTCCGTCTCTTACCCTCCCCAGCAGTTGCAATACTCTACGGTACTAAGTTTTTTCATGCATGTATGTTTTTGTGGATATAACAGTGTATGCATGAACAATATAAATGTATTGTGTCTGTCTGCGTGTCTTTGTTAACGTGCTCTCTGTGGTCCTCAGAGCGAGGACCTGTCGTCCCAGTTTGGTCACATGACTGTGAGCTGTCAGCCATTGGGGGAAGCTCCATCTCTATACCCTCCCTTAGCCTCTCCCACACAGAGTTATGTCTATACCGCCCCTCCCCCTCCTCACAACCCCCCCAGCTACTGCCAACCCCCTCCAACTCAGGTAGGAATAACACAATCATAATAGAATGGTAGCATAGAATGGTAGAATGATAGAACAGAATAATCCCATGTGTTGACATGATGTTGAACTCTGTACTGTAGGTGCCTGTGTATTACTACTCTACTACTCAGTATCCTACCCCAGCACCCCAAAGACCTGCCACACCTACCCAGGCCATACAGCCTACAGGTACACGTGTGTGTGTGTGTGTGTGTGTCTGGCAGTAGGGAGGGGGGCCGTTACACTGTAAGAGATGGAGTCTGAGGTCTCACAGTGAACCGGTCTCTTTTCCTGCTGCTTCTACTCTACAGAGAGATCCTGATTTGCTGCTAGTCCTCCATTTGTCAGATATTACAGCAAATGATACAGCTTTGAATTAGCTTTAAACAAACAAGCAATTGATTGTTTTATGAATAATCTGCTGGGCGTTTATCTGTATATCTGTCTCTGTGTGTATTTGTAGGTTACTCTCCTGTCGTAGCCAATCAGCAGCAGAGCTACCAGGGGATGATGGGTTTGCAGCTGCCTCAGAGCCAAGCCCAAAGATTGCTGGGTTCTTATCCACCTGGCTCCTCCCACCCATGTGGTGTAACACAGGTAACTATGACAACCAGTGTCATATACTCGTGGCCATTGTATTAGATACACCACCCTGTTCACGGAAATGGTGAGCTCCTACAGTGAGTCACGTAGCTGTGGCTTGCTATATAAAGCAGGCAGACAGGCATCGAAACATTCAGTTACTGTATGATTGAACGTTAGAATGGGCAAAACAAGTGGCCCAAGTGATTTTGAGCGAGGTATGATCGTCGGTGCCAGGCGCGCCGGTTTCAGTATCTCAGAAACAGCTGGACTCCTGGGCTTTTCACGTTTGACAGTATCTAGGGTTTACAGAGAATGGTGCCACAAACAGAAACATCCAGTCAGCGGCAGTCCTGTGGGCGAAAACAGCTCCTTGATGAGAGTACAACAGTGGTCGGTAAAGCGGCACCCCGGAACGCACTTGTCGGACCTTGTCACGGATTGGCTATTGCAACAGACGATCACACCTGGTACTACTATCAGCTAAAATCAAGAAGAGCCGGCTCAAGTGGTCACGCAATCACCAACTGGACAATTGAGTGGAAAAACATTGCCTGGTTCGACGAATCCCGGTTTCTGTTGCGTCATGCCAATTGCAGTCAGGATTTGGCGTAAGCAGCATGAGTCCATGGACTCATCCTGCCTGGTGTCAACGGTACAGGCTGGTGGCGGTGGTGTAATGGTGTGGGGAATGTAAAATGTATGCACGCATGACTAAGTCGCTTTGGATAAAAGCATCTGCTAAATGGCATATATTATACCAAATGAGCAACATTTCCATGCCCTGAAGAATTCCGGCTGTTCTGGAGGCAAAGGGGGTCCGACCTGGTACTAGATGGGTGTACCTAATAAACTGGCCACAGTAAATCCTCAGTGTTGAATTAAAGTTGCAGTGTTGTCAGGCCACTAATCAAATCTGTGCCTAAATTGAATCTCTCCCTCTCTTTCTCCAGCAGGGTGGTGTGGGGGTATCGTACCCCCAGACTGGTCTCATGTCGCGGGGTGAGGGGGCTTACTGCTGCATGGTATCTCCAACCTGTCCCCCTGGTCCCATACCCCCTCCCCCTCTACACACCGGCTGCCATGCCTCCAGCTGTAGCAACATCAGCAGCCAGGGGTGGGCGGGCAAATACTGACACACACACACGCCCCCACCTAACCACACTTGACCTCCCTTCCCCCCCACCTCTACTTGCACAACCCCACTGGACTGTGTTCAGATTGAGATGCAACCAGTGTTCAAACTGTTACACACACACACACACAGTATACCACAGACAATGTATTGTGCCAAAGCTGTATCAGAGGTACTGTACTGATTTAAAAGCATAATTGATATACTCCAGTTGAGTTTTGTATGGATATGAAATGATTCTATATATGTATTGTAGTGTTTGAGCAGAATAAACTGATGTGGCTGATTTGACAGGTCACCTTTCTAACAGCTGTGGTCTCTTTCACATTGAGTATTTGATTTGATTTTCTAATCTACACACTGCCGACATTGTTACCATTGATTGTATCACAATTATTAAATTGTTGAACGGATGTTTTTTTTTACATTTGATAGATCCAGAATGTAATTCACAGAGAGCAATCTATAACAATAGTATTACACTTATCAAAAATATAAAACGCAACATGTAAAAGATCCCAGATATTTTCCATATATCTCAAATTTTGTGCACACATTTATTTACATCCCTGTTAGTGAGCTTTTCTCCTTTGCCAAGATAATTCATCCATCTGACAGGTGGCATATCAAGAAGCTGATTAAACCGCATTATCATTACACAGGTGTACCTTGTGCTGGGGACAATAAAAGGCCATTGTAAAATTTGCAGTTGTCACACAACACAATGCCACAGATGTCTCAAGTTGAGGGAGCGTGCAATTGACATGACTGCAGAAATGTAATGCTAATTTCTCTACCATAAGCCACCTCCAACGCCATTTTAGAGAATTTGGCAGTACGTTCAACCGGCATCACAACTGCAGACCACATTTATGGCATTGTGTTGGTAAGCGGTTTGCCAATGTCAACATTGTGTACAGAATGCCCCATGGTGGTGGTGGGGTTATGGTATGGGTAGGCATAAGCTACGGACAACGAACACAATTGCATTTTATCGACGCCAATTTGAGATCCTAAGGCCCATTTTTGTGCCATTCATCCGCAGCCATCACCTCATTTTTTTAGCATGATAATGCATAGCCCCATGTCGCAAGGATTTCTACACAATTCCTGGAAGCTGAAAATGTCCCAGTTCTTCCATAGCCTGCATACTCACCAGACATGTCACCCATTGAGCATGTTTGGGATGCTCAGGATCGACTTGCACGACAGCGTCTTCCAGTTCCCGCCAATATCAAGCAACTTCACACAGCTGTTGAAGGGTGGGACAACATTCCATAGGCCACAATCAACAGCCTGATCAACTCTATGAGAAAGAGATGTGTCACGCTGCATGAGGCAAATGGTGGACCAGATACTGACTGGTTTTCTGATATACGCCCCTACCTTTGTGACCAACAGATGCATGTCTGTATTTCCAGTCGTGAAATACCTCGATTAGGGCCTAATGAATTTATTTCAATTGAGGGATTTCCTTATGAACTAACTCAGTGAAATTGATGCATGTTGCATTTATATATATATTTCAGTATATTTACACCTTTTCTTGTGGTCCTGTCTCCAAAGTCTTGTCTTCACTCTTAAGGGTCAATCGAGGAGTTAGTGGTTGGGGGACAGTAGGCTCTGTACATCTGTAGTAGATGAGGACACCCACTACCATAACAACCACTGCTGTCCCTTTTGCAGAAAGGAAAAGAGTGATGTGAGGTTTTAAAAAAGACAAAACCACTCTATTAAGACATTTCGTGTGGCATTTTTTTTGTTCACCCTTTCTGCTCAGTATCTAGCTGTCTTTCTCTCCCTCACTCACTCTCATGGTCTCCATCACTAACTAACTCACTAACTCTCTCACACACACACAAACCTTTACTGATGCAACATGGTCAATGATGAGACAAACACAAGTTGATAAAACACACACACTTTTTGCCTGGCTTCTGTCAGTGTGGGGGAGACACCTCACAACTCCACCCCCTCCCGTCTTTCAAAATGCAAAGGGATGTGAGCTGTCTGCTTGGCAATTTAGCTTCATGGCACCCTACAGGTGGCCAGTCGGCATTGGTGAGTATAGCCCAGGAAGTGACCCAGGAACACAAACACTGCCATCTATTTCCATAAAAGGACAAAATACACACCACAGTATTGAAGTAAGCAAAGCAAAACAGTATACGTGACCGACCAAAGGGGTTATCATCCTCATTGTGACTAGTTTCAGCAGTTAACAATTTGGATAACTCTCACACACGCGCAAGCACACACACACACACTCACTCACAGGAGAGGAATGTATTTTTCAGTTTCCATGATGTTTAATAAAAAGGCAGCCATAGTGAGATGAGTCAGTGAGTCTATTGGTATAGAGACAAAAAGCATTAAAACACAGAATACAAGACCTAGATAGGCCTGGAGGTGAGACAGATCTATAGAAATACTCAACCTAGATAGATCTGTCTCTACTCCTGATCTATCACAGTAGATTCTACTTTTAGTAACGTCAATCGTCATCATAGCGTCATTCAAGTAAGTCTAACGCTCTAAACACGTCGCCATAGTAATGCACCACACCCACCCCCTATACACACACTCACTCACACACACACACACACCGCCCCAGAGGGTTCTCCCCCTTTAGAACCGGAGTCATGGTCTAGTCCTCTAGAACAAGGTTGAGCTGGTGGACCGTTCAGGTTATATTTTCCCTCTCTCTGAGATGAACCACCCTCCCATCGCCAATAACTTTATCTGAGACTTGAAGACTTGAGGTACCTCCCCAAGCTAATGCCTACACTTCAGCTCAGAGGACCAACACAGTCTCGTGGCACGCAGATAAACTGGGTTCAAACCCAGTCTGTCACACTAGCTGGGCCTCCCCTCTCAGAGCAAGCTGGGGTTCTCCAATTCTAGCAGGTCTCTAGTACAGACCAACCAGAGCAGAGGAAGGAGTTCACATGTGTGCAAGTGTGTTTATAGGGATGTGTTCACTTGGGCACAAAATTAATCTGTCTCAACACACACACACACACACACACACACACACACACACACACACAAAAACTAACTAAAAAGGAAAAGTTCACAGGTATTTAAATATTCAGGGTTAAAAGGAAATATGAATTGGTATAAGTTAGCTTATAACGTTAATATATAAATCACAACTAATGTTGAAAGGACTAACTAAAAAGGAGCATGCAGAACACCTCTCCTGTGTGTCAAAGGGCAAAACACAGCCATCTTGGCTCTGGTCTTGGCTGCTCTCAGATACAAAATGAACACCTGTCCTAAACACACAGACTAGGAGCAGGTCAGGGAGCAAGTGAGTGTGTGTGTGCATACAGGTGGCTCAAAGACACACATACACCCTTTACCTCTCCATTGGACAGACTAACTGAGTGGTCAACAGAATTCAAAATTCACATTCACATCTTTGGAACACGCACACACTCGCGCGGACCATCCTGCTTTGGTTGGTACAATGCATTCAGAAAGTATTCAGACCCATTGATTTTTTTAAAACATTTTGTTACGTCCTTATTCTAAAATGGATTAAATGGAAAAAATGTCCTCATCAATCTACACACAATACCCCAAAATAACAAAAGTGAAAACAGGTTTTTTTTAAATGTTTGCACTTTTTTTTTTTTTATACCTTATTACATAAATATTCAGACCCTTTGCTATGAGACTCAAAACTGAGCTCAGGTGCATCCTGTTTCCATTGATCATCCTTGAGATGTTTCTACAACTTGATTAGAGTCCACCTGTGGTAAATTCATTTGATTGGACATGATTTGGAAAGGCACACACCTGTCTATATAAGTTCCCACAGTTGACAGTGCATGTCAAAGCAGAAACCAAGCCATGAGGTCGAAGGAATTGTCCGTAGAGCTCCGAGACAGGGTTGTGCCGAGGCACAGATCTGGGGAAGGGTACCAAAACATTTCTGCAGCATTGAAGGTCTCCAAAAACACAGTGGCCTCCATCATTCTTAAATGGAAGAAGTTTGGAATCACCAAGACTGTTCCTAGAGCTGGCCGCCTGGACAAACTGAGCATTCGGGGGAGAAGGGCCTTGTTCAGGGAGGTGACCAAGAACCCGATGGTCACTGACAGAGCTCCAGAGTTCCTCTGTGGATATGGGAGAACCTTCCAGAAGGACAGCCATCTCTGTAGCCCTCCACCAATCAGGCCTTTATGGTAGAATGGCCAGACAGAAGCCACTCCTCAGGAAAAGGCACCTAACAGCCCATTTGCCTAAAGTACTCAGACCATGAGAAACAAGATTCTCTTGTCCGATGAAACCAAAATTGAACTCTTTGGCCTGAATGCCAAGAGTCACGTCTGGAGAAAACCTGGCACCATCTGTGGCAGGGATTGGGAGATTAGTCAGGATCGAGGGAAAGATAAACGGAGCAAAGTACAGAGAGATCCTTGATGAAAACCTGCTCCAGAGCTTGAGATGATCTGCAGAGAAGAATGGGGAGAAACTCCCCAAATACAGGTGTGCCAAGCTTGTAGCGTCATACCCAAGAAGAATTAAGGGTGTAATCGCTGCCAAAGGTGCTTCAACAAAGTACTGAGTAAAGGGTCTGAATATTTATGTAAATGTCCTATTAAAGTTTTTATTTATAATAAAATTTATAAACATGTTTTTGCCTTGTCATTATGGGGTATTGTGTGTAGAATAATTATTTTAGAATAAGGCTGTAACATAACAAAATGTGGAAAGGGGTCTGAATACTTTCCGAATACACTGCATGTGCTACCTTAGGCTCAGGTGTCACCACCGAGTCCATAGCAACAACACCCTCTCTCCCCTAGCAACATCCCCGTCTCCATAGGAACAACCATGTCAGTCTCAACAGACGAATTTCCCTGGCAACACCACCTCGTCTTCATAGCAACAATGAAAGCACCCCAAGTTAGGGTTCTATAACTCTCAGAAATATGTCAGCCAGTGGTGTGTGTGTGTGTGTGTGTGTGTGTGTGTGTGTGTGTGTGTGTGTGTGTGTGTGTGTGTGTGTAAAGAGGTATCAGTGGTTCAGTGGTGTATCACTTTAATCTCAAACTTCAGGGGGTGAACAAGCTCTCTCTCTCTCCCCCCCTTCCTCTACCACTCTCTCGGTCTTCTCTCCCCCCTTCCTCTACCCCTCTCTCAGTCTTCTCTCCCCCCTTCCTCTACCCCTCTCTCGGTCTTCTCTCCCCCCTTCCTCTATCCCTCTCTCGGTCCTCTCTCCCCCCTTCCTCTACCCCCCCGTCTATTTCTGGATCTGGAAGATAAAGAGTCGAAGGTTGATGTTTTTGGCAGCCAGTAGTTTGTTACACTCCACAGAGTCGGTGATGGGCAGGGGGACGTAGTCTGTCTCGTTGGTGTCGTTGCTGAACGCGTGGTGGTGGATCACAGGCTTGATCCTCACGTCATCGTACGGACCTTTCAACAGCAGGAAGGAACACTCTATAGCGGAGTTCACCTACAGAAAGGAGGAGGGTTAGCGAGAGAGTGTGTGTATGTCAGTGTGTGCGCATAAGTTCAGTGAGTGTGTACCTTGCTCTTGAGGATGAGCTGGAAGGAGAGGGTGCGTTTGCAGGAGAGGTTAGGGTTGCGTTCAGAGTCGTTGACCCTGGCCTTCAGAACCCAGGTTTGGTTCAACACGGTGAAACGAGGAGTCTCATAGTACAGACGGGTTATAAAGTCATCTGTCCGGTACGGCCTGAACTGGACCTCTGCGCAGGGGAGAGGGAGGGGAGGAATGAATTAGAGAGATCCATGTTTTCTATGTGTGTGACTGGTCCTTCAAGACAGATAGGAACGATTGTCCTGGTAGTCAGGTACTGTGTGTAAGACAGTGCGTACTGTGTACCTAGCCTACCTGTGAAGCCAATCTTCTCGTAACAGAGCAGGGAGAATATAGAGCTGTAAAGAGTTAGTTCTCTGCGGTGGCTCTGGTCCATCTCCCCCAGGATGCCCATCAGCTCTGTGCCAGTCTTGGTGGGGTGGCAGCACTCCTCCTCGTGGACCGGCAGCTCGTGGAACGGCCCCTTCCACGGGCAGCCAATCCGCTTGTACTTACACTGTGTCACCCTGGCAACATATCAGGAGGTGGGAGTTTAGGGCCAATCATAAGGAGGAATAAGACCATAAGCAAATTAGTTTTTGTCTCTCTATCATCCAGTCCCAAAACGCTTCCTACCCTTCCCCCTTGGTCCAACTCCCTAGTTTCTGCAGATCTGTAAGGTGGAAGAAATATGGTACAATCTCCACCACTGCACTGCTTATACCCATCACCCTATAGATCTACAAACATGGAGGGGTTAGGGCAGAGGGGGAAGGGTAAGAAGTGATTTGGGACCGACTGTATAATTTCTGCTGGTTCTGTCAGTAACACCTGCACCAGGGTCGTCTGATCGTCATAACAACAACAGAACAGGCACGCACACACACCCTGTAATCAGTTTGGTCAGTAAGTAGATCAGCTGTTTTCTTTTCAGAAGAGCAGCAAGTGATATTTTCCCATTCACCCCCCCCCCCTCCCTCCCTCCCCAAGGCCTAAGCAAACCACGTTTCTGTGTGTGTGTTTGTGGGAGGAGGAGAGGGGGGGGTAAGGGGTAGGTAAAATAAGATTTGGAATGGAAATACATTGTAGGTCCCCACGAGGATAGAAAAACAAAGTGTGTGTGTGTACCAATGAGGTGTGTACCTGTCTTGGCACTCCTCTCTCTGGTGCCTCTCTAGGCTAGAGCGAGGGAACTGTTTGAGACAGAAGGGGCAGTCTGTGGGCAGCTCACTCACAGCCTTCTCTACAGCCAGGTTCCTACAACAAAGGGACTTACTGATCTCACACCTAAAGGGAGGGGGGGGGTAATCAATCAGCCAGTCATTTCAATTATATTTGTATAGAGACACGGTTACTAATCTCACACTTAAAACAGAGTCACGTAAATCAGTCAATCACTCACTCAATGCAACTGTATTTATAAACTGTGTGTGTACAGACCTGCAGTTAGGACACGTGGCCTGTTCTTCTTTCAGACGAGAGTCAGCCAGCAGGTGGATAAAACAGCCAGCACACATCAGGTGACCGTTGGTGCACTATAGAACAGAGGGTTAATGTAGGTGTGTTTGGTGTGTCCATACTGTGGATAGTCGTCTTTATAAATCAGTGTTCATACGCTATACAGAAATGCATAGTATAGAGAAACACACAGGTGTTTCAGTATGTTTGTGAATGGCCATCTTTTCAAACCAGTCTTTGGGAGTGGGGAGAGCAGGTGTTATTTGAGGGCATACTACTCAGTACCAAACCACAGTAATGACACAGGTGTAAACTGGGTGTGAGGCAGGCAGTTCATTCAGTGTAACATGCTGATGTGTTGGGGTTTGCCTATTCCTAACTCCTAAGGGGCAGCCTGGGATGCACACATCTGTATCTGTTCATGTCTTGTTGTTGGCTAATCTGCAAAGAATCGGCAGCCATTTCAGACACCTAGCTATCTACATCCAGATGATTTATAGATCAGATAATCTCTCTGCACTGCGCTGAGCTCTGGCTAACCCTCCTGAACAAGTTAGCTACAGAGTTAACGTAGCTGCTAGGCTGCGGCCCTGGGCCCCACAACTCTTCGCCTATCGTTACAGTCCATGACAGGTGGTGCTCAATAGGCCTACAAACTGTCTTCAACCCCCACTTCTTGCCTGACAGCCTAGTTAGCTAGCTAACATACATGTTAGTTAGGCTTACTTCATACGAAGTTAGCTAGCATTGACAAGAGGGACAGAGTCAGTAGGCGTGTAGGCGTGTTTGTGACAGTATTTACCTGATAAACGGAGGCTTTGGGCAGGTCTAGACATACAGTGCAACACAGGACTGAATACAGCCTCTCTTCCAGCTTTCCCGACTCTCCCTCCGGCAGTCTCATCCGCTTCTTGGGCGGCGGCTCGTCCGGATCCGACTCGGGACCGAGCCCCTCTCCTCTCCGGATGCTCACCTCCTCCTGCATAGACGGCCCCCCGACAACTGCCTCCAGGGCTGCCCCCACCGCCACAACCCCCAGGCCGCCTGAGGAGGAGCCTGGAGCGGCCGCGACGCCCACCTCCCCCCGCTCTTCCACCGAGGACATGGTGGGTGGTGGTGATTGTCAGGCGTTAGCTAGCTACCCGTCACCAAAATGTTACCTAGCTGGCAGGTTTAACGTCACAGGCTAGGCAGGGGAAAACCAGGCCACCCAGCTAAGGGTCAGTTGGCTAGCGAGCGATCAGAGCTGGAATGCCAAGTTGGCTAGCTAGATAGCTTGCCTGTTCGTAGGCAATGTTACGCAATAACGCGCTTGGAATTTAGATACACGAACCCTCGCGTAACGTTCTGGAATATCCAAAATTGTTATTTGATGATCGTTTTGTAGATTTGTAGATGGATATTTAGCGATGTTGGCAGATAAGCGAAATTCAGCTAGCTACTAGGCTATAAGTATCAAGCTCACAAAACACTCCAGTTCTCTCCGCTGTCTAGCTATAACAAAACACCCCGTCAGATGTTTTTGTGTTGTCCATTCTCTTTCGTTTGTCGTGCCAGCGCGTGAGCGGACGTTCAGCAACTGCCCGATTCGGCAGATCGGTTAATGTCTTTTCCCCTGTGCCAGCTCACTATCCACCGGCCCCCGGGAAGTGTCAGTTTTGGAAAAAGCAGAGATATGTTCAGACAGTTCGCTGGGACTACTCTCTAACTACACAGCCATCTTTGTTTTTCTCCTGTCCGGACGGTCGCCTCCTCTTCTCCCGACTTCACTACACCCTAGCTCGGCGCTAAATATTTCTGATCCTTACTGGTGTTACTCAGCCAAGGTCACAAAAAAACTAAGCCCGAGTTTCGGAGAAACTGTCAATATTTTGCCAGTAGCTGTTATGGCCTTTCTTGCCAGTCCCTTGGCTGCGTCGCGGATTGGCTATCAGTGGAATGTTTTGTTGTATCAGATGACTTGGGGGGGTTGAAAGAGTGTGGATGCGCATGCGTAGTGGCTGTCTGCAGGGTCAGCGTGGTAGGACCAATGACTGAATATACTGGTAGGATGGATTTAACTAAAATGGAGCACGTCACCTTACCAGCATGGAGTCATCTTCCTGGACACAGCCAGAAATGACCAGACAAATCATGCTACCAGAAAACCCCTGGTTGACCCTGCCCCTGCACAATATACAGCACAATATACACTGTACAAATCATGAAGAACACCTTGTAATATTGAGTTGTACTTGTACCCCTCCTTTTGCCCTCAGAACAGCCTCAATTTGTTGGGGCATGGACTCTACAAGGTGTCGAAAGCGTTCCATGGGGATGCTGGCCTATGTTGACTTCAATGCATCACACGGTTGTGCCAAGTTGGCTGGATGTCCTTTGGGTGGTGGACCATTCTTGATACATATGGGAAACTGTTGAGCGTGAAAGACCCAGGTGTGTTGCAGTTCTTGACACGTTCAAACCAGTGTGCCTGGCACCTACTACCATACCCCGTTGAAAGGCACTTAAATATTCTGTCTTGTCCATTCACCCTCTGAATGGCACACATACACAATCCATGTCTCAATTGTCTCAAGGCTTAAAAATCCTTATTTAACCTGTCTCCCCCCCTTCATCTACACTGATTTAACAAGTGACCTCAATAAGGGATCATAGCTTTCACCTGGATTCACCTGGTCAGTCTATGTCATGGAAAGAGCAGGTGTTCTTAATGTTTTGTACACACAGTGTAGGCCAGCCTACAAACAGTACCAACAATAGGCCTATCCTTCATTTGTCAAATGATGTAGGCTAATAGACTGATACATTCAGCGATAGGCCATCCCCAGAGGACCCAGGTGTTGCGATCTTGTTAAGGATCATTAGACTGTTATTACACTGATTGGTCACTCAAAATAAAAGACTCTCAAAGGAAAACTTTGCCATAAATGTTTGTCTTGTATCTGAAACTCCCATATTAGCTAGTGAGCCAGAGAAGAAAGTGAGCAGGTGGGGTTAGAGTTTGAGTAAGCCTTGTCTGTCTGTTGTGTAATTCTGTGAGTGTCGATGGTAGTTATTACGAACATTCTTTTTAGGTTTGTGTGTGTGAGAATTGAGTTATGCAAGCGGACGATGTGTGTGTGAAATCTATGGCTTCCTTTAGTTTCAATCATGTGACTCTTTTGTTGCTGTTTTTTTTTTTACTGTATTTGACTGTATTCATTTTTTTACTGTATTTGACTGTATTCATTTTTTTACTGTATTTGACTGTATTCATTTTTTTTACTGTACTTAACTGTATACATTTTTATTTACTGTACTTGACTGTATACATTTTCTTTATTGTATTTGACTGCTTTATGTTGTTTTACTGTATTTGACTATATTCATTCACAAGAGTGAAACCAGTCCCTTCCCCCATCTCCCAGTTGTGCCAATCTGGTTGCTGTGAGGTGTTTATGGGGGGTGACAGCTGTCAATCAAAACGGCTGAGCAACCCAGGATATCCTCAGGGCAGGAAGGGGGAGCTAGTCTGAATAGTGTGTGGAGGGGTTTGACTTGAGGTTGCAGTTTTGTATGTCGGAGTGGGTGGGTGGGGGGTGGGGGGTGGGGTGGGGGGGGGGGGGGGTGAGGTTTTTAGACGTGTGTGTGTGCAGGGGCAGGATGTCATGGTGTCAGCTGTCTGATCAGGCAGCGTAGGGTCGTAGCATGTCATTGGCCAAAGGGACATGCCTTAAATGAGCTAAATGACATGGTCAGAGACCAATATCAGCTATGCGCGCGTGCGAGCACACACACACACACACACACAGGTTACTCAGTTGTCACTACCCTACCACCAATCGTCAAACAAGATTAATATGTAGCATATGTACACAAAACAGTTCCCTTTCCCCTTTACACCCAGGAGCAGACAGGAAGTGAACCTGTGCCACAAAAGTCACACTGACATTGGTGACACCCATCATCATCACCTCCCTCTCACACTGAACCACTCCAAATTAACTTAAAGACATGCTTCAGAACTTTGGCGACTAGTAAGTATTTTTGAAAGCTCCTGCTTTGAGCTGGATGTGTCAATGTGTAGTTCATACATGCATAATCTATGATCAGAATGACTGTTTTACCTCAATTAGCCACAATATCCCTAGTTTGAAAGCGACTGTTTTTCTGGAAGCTGTGCTGCGCCATTTTCTCTACATTTTCCCCCAACTTGAGCCAGCACCCTAGCAATTCGAGTTCAGCTAATGAGCTTCAGCCCCTCGCCATATGAGTGACAGCTAGCAAGAGGCACATCATGCACACAAAGAGAGAGAGAGAGCAATGACATGTGTAGTAGTAAGGAATTTTCAGGGACCACTTTTGGCTCGTGAGCGTTGCTTTCAGAACTACTGGCTAAAAAGAATACAAAAGTACCAGAGAATCTCTTTATCTTACCCTGGCTATAGTCAAATCCCCAAGACTACATATCACAAACCAGAGGAGGCTGGTGGGAGAAGCTATAGGAGGAAGAACTCATTGTAATGGCTGGAATTTAATAAATTGAATGGTATCAAACATAAGGAAACCACGTTTGACTCTGTTCCATTCATTCTCTTCCAGTCATTATAATGAGCCCCTCCTCCAATAACTCCTCCCACCAGCCTCCTCTGCCAAAAACTGTCTCGGGGATTCGGTTGTGGTTTTATTGAGGGTTTATCATCGACATCACATAACTACATTCTCCACATTGCAATAGTGATTTGTAGTTTCCTCAGATACCAATATAGCTAGCGTTTCCCTCCGTATACACCCGGTGGTGCCAATACGCCAAAAAAGGCTATTGTTCTGGAATTGAATCAAAAGCATATCACATCTATACAGTGTTCGTCTATGTCGTGACCTGTTTTTTGATACTGCTGCCACTGTTCTTTGCACTAATGAACCTTATAATTGAAAATGTCATATTTATTTTCTCTATAAGTATAACGTTTTTGGGGGGTATAGCAACCTATGTATATTTTTTTCTCTGAATATAAATGTCTGCTGTTTTTATTATGCTGAAACCAAATTGCCCTGCAATGGGCCAATAGAGAATCTGAATCAGCCAATTAACCATTGTTGGCTACATATGTTGAAAATGACTCTGTATCAAATATGTGTTATAACTAGCGTTCTCTCTCCTCACCACATCCGCTGTGACTGAGCAGAGATGAAGGATGCAGAGGAGACAGTGAGCAACACTGTGTGTATCTGTGTGTATATATGAATGTGAGTGTATGTGTGTGTGCGCTTCGTGCATGCATGTGTGTTGAGAGACAAGGGGCTGTTCGATGGTGATTGTATTAAGCTAAACAATACAAGGTCGTCAGAAAAACATTTAATGGCTGAGAAAGAGAAAGGGAGATGGAGGGAGAGTTCGAGAGAATGGGAGGGAGAGATGGAGGGCAATATAGACAGGGAGGGAGGGTGTGAGGGAAAGGGAGATGGAGAGAGGGAGAGAGAGAGAGGCTGAGAGGGGAAGACAGTATCTGGTATTTCTAGTAGGCCTCGAGGAGGAAAGAGGAGAGGATGGGGGTGTGGCTTAGGTTATGAAATTCACTGAGAGAGAGAGAGAGTTCTGTGTGTGTGTGTGTGTGTGTGAAAGGGGGGGCTGTGTGTGTGTGAGAGAGGGAGAGATAGGGAGACAGGGAGGAGGGCTAAGTATGTATGTGACAGAGAGGATGAAAATGAGACGGGGACAGAGAAGAGGGCTGTGTGTGTAAAAGAGAGGGAGAAAAAGAGGGAAATATAAGAGAGCTGTGTTTGATAGAGGGAGGAGAAAAAAGAGATTGAGGGAGGGCTGTTTTGAGGATGTGCTTGAAAACGGAGGAGGGAGGAGGAAAAGGAGAGAACTGAGCTGAGAAAAATCTGTCTGATCCGCACACTGGTCTCTGCGATAGAGGAGAGAGGGAGGAGGAGAAGAGAGGCGGAAGAGAAGAGAGGATAGGAAGAAGAAGCGAGAGAACACAGGACTGCACAGTGAGGTATGGCTGTCATGGGTTGCTTTATTCATAGCTATGACAGAGGCGTGTGTATGAGTTTGTGTGTATGTATGAACAATTCATAAATTAGGCTGTTTGTGTGCATATGTGTGTGTGTGTGCGTGTGTGTGTGTGTGTGTGTGTGTGTGTGTGTGTGTGTGTGTGTGTGTGTGTGTGTGTGTGTGTGTGTGTGTGTGTGTGTGTGTGTGTGTGTGTGTGTGTGTGTGTGTGTGTGTGTGTGTGTGTGTGTGTGTGTGTGTGTGTGTGTGTGTGTATGACTGCATTGACCCTGCGTTTGCTGATGTATGATGGATGGAATACGGTTAGATTATTAATGATGTAATGTTAGTGCAGAATTTTCAGTGTGTCCGTGTGTGTGTGTGTGTGTGTTTGTCTATATATCTTAATGGTGTGTATGTGGATGTGTATATAAATCGTGCCGATGAATGTGTTTAGGTGTGTGTGTGTGTGTGTGTGTGTTCATTCGTTTCATATATTGTGTGTGCACATGCACAGTTGGGCAATTTGACATGATCAAATGTTTCTGCGCATGAGCTCAGCTAGCCAACATCGCCATGACAAGGCTTCATAATGTGTGTGTGTGTCACACTACTTAATAGCGTGATCAGGGATTTCTATTGGAGCAGACGTATCTGAGACTCTTCATATCATATACAGTATCTATAGCCTATCCACTGATGTTCCAGCTAGCTATCAGTGGATTAGCATGTGCTAGCCAGTTAGTTTTAATAGAAAGCAACATGGAAGAGGTTCTAAAAGGCAAGGTGAAGCTGTCTGTTAGCAGCACAGGATGTGGCAGGGTGTGTGTGTGTGTGCGTGTGTTTGTGTGTGTGTGAACCCTAACCCTACAGCACTTCATAACCTTCATTATTCAGATTACTCATCGTCTCCCGATGCGGATGCGCAGGACTATGGTAGATGAAGGAACCAATCTACCTTTTCAGACTGCCAGAGTATTTATCTGGTCAATATGGCAGTGTGTTATGTCTGCTGTTTGTAACAGTGTGTTGTAGGTGAAAATGTGATTGTATTTTAAATTGTATTTGAATGTTTAAGGACTCTTGGAAGATTAGTCCAAATGAGGACTAAAGGAGATCCTAATCAAATCAAATCAAATCTCCTTATCTCTCTCTCGCTTCCTCTTTCTCTCTGTCTTTCTCTCTATCTTTTTCTTTCTTTCTCTCTTTTCATCTCTCTTTCTTTCTCTCTCTCTCTCTCTCCATTTCTCTCTCTCTCTCTCTCTCTCTCTCTCTCTCTCTCTCTCTCTCTCTCTCTCTCTCTCTCTCTCTCTCTCTCTCTCTCTCTTTCTCTCTCTCTCCATTTCTCTCCATTTCTCTCTATCTCTCTCTCTCTCCATTTCTCTCTCTCTCTCTCTCTCTCTCTCTCTCTCTCTCTCTCTCTCTCTCTCTCTCTCTCTCTCTCTCTCTCTCTCTCTCTCTCTCTCTCTCTCTCTCTCTCTCTCTCTCTCTCTCTCTCTCACTCATGTTCATCTGCTTAGACAGATTCACATTGGAGACCTGGAGGATCTATTGACAGGGTTAGAGGTCAGGGACTAGGCAGACATGATGACATCACATGGAAAGCTGAGGATGCAGAGAGGGAGTCTATATGAGTATGACTCCCAGATCAAAGGTGAGAACACATACTTTTCTGTGTGTGTGTTCATACATACAGTATACTGCATGTACTGTCTAACTTGTGTTGTCGTGTGTATGTTCATGTGAGTTCATACATGTGTGTATGTGTGTACACGTGTGTTCGTGTGTGTGTTCATGCATGTACTGTGTGAACTTCTTTTGTGATCAAATGTTTTTTATTTAGTAATAATAACTGTCAGCAAACATGAATACATACATACACAATTAGGTTCCAACTCCCCTCCCCCATCCCCATCCCTCCCGAGGACTTTTGGGATCAAATGAAATCAACACACATTGACCAGAAAAATAAAAAATAAAAACTCAAAGCAGCACATTCAAAGTATCTTCTTTAGCTCCACGAACGCATCACAGACACTGACTGTACAAAATATTAGGAACCCCTTCCTAATATTGCGTTACACCCCCTTTTGCCCTCAGAACAGCCTCAATTTGTTGGGGCATGGACTCTACAAGGTGTCAAAAGCATTCCACAGTGATGCTGGCCCATGTTGACTCCAATGCTTCCCACAGTTGTGTCAAGTTGGCTGGTAGTGGATCTCTACTCCGAAAATAGCTTGTTCCATCTCATCCCTCAGATGCTCAATTGTATTGAGATCTGGTGACTGGGCAGGCCACTGCAGTAAGCTGAATTCACTGTCATGTTCGTGGAACCTTTCCTGGACAATCCTAGCCTTGTGGCATTGGGCATTATCCTGCAGAATTTTTTTTATCTGCAGATGGATACATTGCTGCGATGAAGGGATGCACCTGATTGGCAATGATGTTCAGCTATCCTGTGGCATTCAAACATTGCTCCACTTTTATAAAGGGGCCCAATGTGTGGCATAAAAACACACCCCACACCATCACACCACCGTCACCAGCCTGCAATGTTGACACATGGCATGATGGATGCATGTACTCATGTGGTTTTCTCCATACCGTGGTCCTCCCATCAGTGTGAAACAGCAGGAACCGGGGTTCATCAGACCAGGCAATGTTTTCCCAATTCTCCATTGTCCAGTGTTTTCATTCCTTAGCCCACTGCAACTGCAGTTTCTTGTTTTTTGCTGAAAGAAGTGGAACTCTGTAACGTCGTTGGCTGCCATACCCAATTCATGTCAAGATACAACAAGTTGTGCCTTCTTTTATGGGTCTTTGAGCAACAATGTTGAAATGGACTGTCAGTTGACTAAATGTAGCCTGCCTGTTGCTCTGCACAATTCGTGTCTGCCTCCTTTGTCCTTTTTCATCAATTACCTATTTTTGACCACTGGCCTGCCGTTGGCTGGATGTCCTTACACATGGGAAACTGTTGAGTGTGAAAGACCCAAGAGAGTTGCAGTTCTTGACACATTCAAACCAGTGTGCCTGACACCTAGTACCATACCCCATTCAAAGGCACTTAAATATTTTGTCTTGCACATTCACCCTAAATGGAACACATACACAATGCATGTCTCAATTGACACAAGGCTTAAAAATCCTTCTTTAACCTGTCTCCTCTCCTTTGTCTTCCTAATGTTTTGTACACCAAAAAAGTGAATATACATTGATGGATAAAGAGTGAGTTTTGAGGCTTCCATCGTACTACAATCATTTTCTTGGCAGCCGTTAGGCCAGCAAGAAATCAAATCAAAGTTTATTCGTCATGTACACAGATTAGCAGATGTTATCACAGGTTCAGCGAACAGTGCCGAAATACCTAGCAATAAAAAAATAATTACACACATAATCCAGCAAAATACATATAAAGTGGGTGAAACAATATGTAAACATTATTAAAGTGACCAGTGTTCAATGACTATGTACATAGTACATAGGGCATCAGCAAGGGCATTGAAGATGAAATGTGGCTGGGTCTTTCAGTGTGACAATGATCCCAAACACACCGCCCGGGCAACGAAGGAGTGGCTTCGTAAGAAGCATTTCAAGGTCCTGGAGTGGCCTAGCCAGTCTCCAGATCTCAACCCTATAGAAAATCTTTGGAGGGAGTTGAAAGTCCGTGTTGCCCAGCAACAGCCCCAAAACATCACTGCTCTAGAGGAGATCTGCATGGAGGAATGGGCCAAAATACCAGCAACAGTGTGTGAAAACCTTGTGAAGACTTACAGAAGACGTTTGACCTCTGTCATTGCCAACAAAGGGTATATAACAAAGTATTGAGATAAACTTTTGTTATTGACCAAATACTTATTTTCCACCATCATTTGCAAATTAATTAATTAAAAATCCTACAATGTGATTTTCTGGATTCATTTTGTCTGTCATAGTTGAAGTGTACCTATGATGAAAATTACAGGCCTCTCTCATCTTTTTAAGTGGGACAACTTGCACAATTGGTGGCTGACTAAATACTTTTTTGCCCCACTGTACCTACACGTACGCTACATTCACAAGACGCAGGCCTCCTTATTATTCCTAGGCAGGGCTTTCTCCTATAGAGCTCAATTTTTATGGAATGGTTTGCCTATCCATGTGAGGGACAGACTCGGTCTCGAACTTTGTCTTTATTGAAGACTCATCTCTTCAGTAGGTACTATGATTGAGTGTAGTCTGGCCCAGGAGTGTGAAGGTGAACGGCAAGGCACTGTAGTAACGAACCGCCCTTGCTGTCTCTGCCTGGCCGGCTACCCTCTCTCCACTGGGATTCTCTGCCTCTGACCCCATTACGGGGGTTGAGTCACTGGTTTACTAGTGCTCTTCCATGCCGTCCCTAGGAGGGGTGCGTCATGTCGTGCCAGGCTTTTTTTACTATACACGACTTGAGTGGGTTCAGTCACTGACGTGATTTTCCTGTCCAATTTTTCCCCCACTCGGGCTTGTGCAGTGGAGGAGATCTTCGTGGGCTATACTCAGCCTTGTCTCTAGTGGTGCGGGGGCTGTGCTTTGGAAAGTAGGTGGGGTAATATCCTGCCTGGTTGGCCCTGTCCGGGGGTATAGGTCGGACAGGGCCACAGTGTCCCCCGACCCCCCTGTCTCAGCCTCCAATATCTATGCTGCGATAGTCTATGTGTCGGGGGGCTAGGGTCAATCTGTCCAATCCAGTGAAATTGTCCTGTCTTATCTGGTGTTCTGTGTGAACTTAAGTATGCTCCCTCTAATTGTCCTATCTCTCTCTCGGAGGACCTAAGGCCTAGGGCCATGCCTTAGGACTACCTGGCCTAATGACTCCTGGTTGTCCCCAGTCCACCTGGTTGTGCTGCTGATCCAGTTTCTGCTGTTTTGCTTGTGGCTATGGAACCCTGACCTGTTCACCAGATGTGCTACCTTGTCCAGGACCTGCTGTTTTCAACCCTCTCTCTCTTGTTCTCCATCTCTCTCTCTCTCTCTCTCTCTGTACCTCACCTCCTCTCTTGACCTCTGAATGCTCAGCTATGAAAAGCCAACTGACATTTACTCCTGAGGTGCTGACCTATTGCACCCTCTACAACCACTGTGATTATTATTTGACTCTGCTGGTCATCTATGAATGTTTGAAAATCTTGGATAGATTTTCGAAGGCATGTCGAATAATTCCTCTTCCTGGTCTCCCCACTGCTCTCCAGGTCACAGAGGCACTCTTCTAGCAGATCTTCTCACATTTGTATTTGTATTTATTGTGGATGCACCATTAGCTACTGCCAAAGCAGCAGCTACTCTTCCTGGGGTCCAGCAAAATTAAGGCAGTTTATACAATTTTAAAACATTACAATACATTTCACAACACACTGTGTGCCCTCGGGCCCCTACTCCACCACTACCACATATCTACAGTACTCTGTGTGTGTGTCAATGTTTTGTCGCTTGGGTATGCATGGGTGTCCAAGCTGTGTGCCAGTAGTTTAGATGGACAGCTTGGTGCATTCAACATGTCAATACCTCTCATAAATAAAAGTAGTGATGAAGTCAATCTCTCCTCCACTTTCAGCCAGGAGAGATTGACATGCATATTATCATTAGCTTTCTGTGTACATGCATGTGCCAGCCGTGCTGGCCTAAGTCCTTTTTTGTGGCACCTGACCACACAACTGAACAGTATTCAAGGTGCGACAAAACTAGGGCCTGTAGGACCTGCCTTGTTGATAGTGTTGTTAAGAAGGCAGAGCATCGCTTTATTAAAGACAAAGTTCTCCCCATCTTAGCTACTACTGCATCAATATGTTTTGACCATGACAGTTTACAATCTAGTGTTACTCCAAGCAGTTTAGTCATCTTAACTTGCTCAATTTCCACATTATTTAGATGAGGTTTCGGATTTAGTGAGTGTTTAGTTCCAAATACAATGCTTTTAGTTTTAGCCCTAAATATTTCTAACTTATTCCTTGCTACCCACTCTGAAACTAACTGCAGCTCTTTGTTGAGTGTTGCAGTCATTTCAGTCGCTGTAGTAGCTGACGTGTATAGTGTTGAGTCATCCGCATACATAGAAACTCTGGCTTTACTCAGTCAGTGGTATGTCGTTGTAAAAAAAATTAAAAGCAAGGGGCCTAAACAGCTACTCTGGGGAATTCCTGATTCTAACTGAATTATATTTGATAGGCTTCCATTAAAGAACAACCTCTGTGTTCTGTTAGACAAGTAACTCTTTATCCACATTATAGCAGGGGGTGTAAAGCCATAACACAAGTTTTTCCAGCAGCAGACTATGATCAATAATGTCAAAAGCTGCACTGAAGTCTAACAAGACAGCCCCCACAATCATTTTATCATCAATTTCTCTCAGCCAATCATCCGTCATTTGCGTAAGTGCTGTGCTTGTTGAGTGTCCTTCCCTATAAGCATGCTGAAATTCTGTCAATTTGTTTACTGTGAAATAGCATTGTATCTGGTCAAACACAATTTTTCCCCCAGAAGTTTACTAAGGGTTGGTAACAGGCTGATTGGTCGGCTATTTGAGCCAGTAAAGGGGGCTTTACTATTCTTAGGTAGCGGAATTACTTTTGCTTCCCTACAGGCCTGAGGGCACATGCTCTCTAGTAGGCTTAAATTGAAGATGTGGCAAATAGGAGTGGCAATATCGTCTGCTATTATTCTCAGTAAATTGTCCGATCCTGGTGGCTTGTCATTGTTGATAGACAACCATTTTTTCACCTCTTCCACACTGACTTTACGGTGTTCAAAAGTACAATTCAGTCCAACTGGCAGGTGGAGAAGACGAACCAGGAGCGTTATGGCCTTCCGGAGGACATCGTCTCCGACCGTGGCCCCCAATTCACATCACGAGTATGGAAGGCCTTCTTGGAGAAGCTCGGGGTCACGGTCAGCCTCACTTCTGGGTATCAGCATCAGTCCAACAGGCAGGTGGAGAGGATGAACCAGGAGCTGGGGAGGTTCCTGAAGAGTCACTGTCTGAACCGGTGTAACAGTTTAACTTTAGTCCGTCCCCTCGCCCCGACCCGGGCGCGAACCAGGGACCCTCTGCACACATCAACAACTGACACCCACGAAGCATCGTTACCCATCGCTCCACAAAAGCCGCGGCCCTTGCAGAGCAAGGGGAACCACTACTTCAAGGTCTCAAAGCGAGTGACAATAACCGATTGAAACGCTATTAGCGCGCACCACCGCTAACTAGCTAGCCATTTCACATCCGTTACACCGGCAGGGTGAGTGGGCAAGATTCCTTCCATAGGCAGAGTACGCCCAGAATTCACTGTGACACTCCTCCACTGGGTTGACTCCCTTCCAGTGTGTTCTGGGTTTTCAGCCGGCACTGGCTCCGTGGACTCCAACGCTCCTGCGGTTGAGTGGTTCCAGTGCACTGAAGAAGTGTGGAGCTGCTGTATCTCACCCTCGTTTCAGGTCTCCCTTCTCAGGCCGGTGGTTCCTGGTCCCCTAGCTGGGTCTGCTCCAGTATCTGGTGGACTGGGAGGGGTATGTCCCTGAGGCGATGTGTTGGGTTCCGGTAGAGGACATTCTGGATACCAACATCATCCGTGATTTCAATCTTCGCCGCCTGGATCGACCCGATCCTCGTCCCCGGGGTCATCCTCCTGGTCGACGTCGTCCTTCAGCAAGAGCCGCGCGTCAGGGGGGGGGAACTGTCACATCTGCTCCTCCCCTCCGGCGTGCGACGTCGCTGGAATACTAACCACCGGTCCTGGGAAACATCATTACGTGCTGGCACTCATCGTTATGATTCACACCTGGACCTCATTACCTCCCCTTTCCTTTTGTTCATAGGTCCTTTCCTTTTGTTCATTGCTCAGTTGGTCTTGCACCTGTGTGCATGGTACCGCGCTTCTGTTACGCTGTCTTGTTTCATGTTTGTTGTTTTCATTAAACATTTTACCTGCACCTGTTTCTTGACTCACGGAGTCATCATTACACTTTGACATCTGCTGATTTAAAAAGGGTTTCATAAATACATTTGATAGCCTAACATGTGACAAATCTGATTTAGTGTATTTTCATTGGGTAAGCATTACAATAAGCTGCCTCAATATTTGCAGCCGTAGGTGGTAATATCTATCTAGGAGTTCTGAAATAATTCTAATGTTATGGAAAGATTTTAATCGAGGAAGCTGATCCGAGAGCAGCGCTCCTTTTCTTTTCGATCCTTTGGTTCCCTGTGTGCTGTTTTGGGAAACGCATGTCACATCTTCTGCTGTTGTAGGAAAGATGGATTGTTAAAACACTTCTTACTTCTTAAAACACCCATCACTATTGGGAAACCGGGCCCTGGTACCTTTATACACATGGTTTGGGAATGCCCTTAGGTGTCTATATTCTGGGGTGAAGTAGCATCAAACTTGTCCACTGTGTTAAATATTCCTGCATCTAAATGTTTTTCTGTACTTCATTTATCTTTGTCAGATGCACATTCTTCCATTCTGACCAATTGGAATCTATGCTTCAAGATTGTTTTGATCACGCGGACATGGAAATGTTCCGGGTTGCCTCTGAGAATAGTATCAATGTACACTGAGTAAACAAAACATTAAGAACACCTGCTCTTTCCATGACATAGACTGACCAGGTGAATCCAGGTGAAAGCTATGATCCCTTATTGATGTCACTTGTTAAATCCACTTCAGTCAGTGTAGATGAAGAGATGGGTTAAAGCAGTTTAAAGCCTTGAGATAATTGCGACATGGATTGTGTATGTGTGCCATTGAGGGTGAATGGGCAAGACATGGTATGGTAGCAGGTGCTATGTGTCAAGAACTGCAAGGCTGCTGGGTTTTTCACACAACAGTTTCCTGTGTGTATCAAGAATGGTCCACCACCCAAAGGACATCCAGCCAACTTGACACAACTGTGGGAAGCATTGGAGTCAACATGGGCCAGCATCGCTTTGTAACACTTTTGACACCTTGTAGAGTCCATGCCCTGACGAATTGAGGGCAAAAGGGAAGGGTGGGTGCAACTCAATATTAGAAAGATGTTCCTAATGTTTTGTATATTCAGTGTATACACTGACTGTGACTGGGTTAATCAGGAAGTGCATAGAACACCACATTTAACCATAGCAAGGTGACTGGGAAAACTGGACTTGCACAAGCAGACCAGCTACGTCCTCTGTAAGGCAATCAAAGAGGCAAAACGACAGTACAGGGACAAAGTGGAGTTGCAATTCAACGGTTCAGACATGAGACCTATGTGACAGGGACTCCAGACAATCACGGATTACAAAGGGAAAGCCAGCCACATTGCGGCCACCAACGCCTCGCTCCTGGACGAGCTAAACACCTTCTTCGCCCGCTTCGAGGAAAACAACATCGAGCCACCGACACGGGCCTCCGGCGCTCATGAGGACTGTGTGCTCTCATTCTCCATGATCGACGTAAGTAAGTAATTTAAGCGTGTTAACCCTCGCAAGGCTGCTGGCTCAGATGGCATTCCAAGCTGCGTACTCAGAGCATATGCAGATGTCTGGAGTGTTTACGGACATATTCAATCACTCCATGTTCCAGTCAGTTGTCCCCACATGCTTCAAGATGTCCACTATTGTTCCTGTACCCAAGAAGGCGGAGGTAACTGAACTAAATGACTATCGCCCTGTAGCACTCTCTTCTGTAATCATGAAGTGCTTTGAGAGGCTAGTTAGTGACCGTATCAACTCCACCTTACCCGACACCCTAGACCAACTGCAATTCACTTATCGCCTCAACAGATCCACGGATGACGCAATCGCCATTGCACTGCACACTTCCCTATCCCACCTGGACAAGAGAAATGCCTATAAGAATGCTGTTCATCAACTACAGCTCAGCCTTCAACACCATAGTGCCCTCCAAGCTCATCACTAAGCTCAGCTCCCTGGGTCTGAACCCCTCCCTGTGCAACTGGGTCTTGGGCTGACCCCAAGTGGTGAAGGTAGGCAACAACACCTCCACCACGCTGACCCTCAATACGGGGGCCCCACAGGGGTGCATGCTCAGCCCCCTCCTGTACTCCCTGTTCACCCATGACTGCGTGGCCACGCATGTCTCCAACTCAATCATCAAGTTTGCTGATGACACAACAGTGGTAGGCCTGATTACCAAAAACGATGAGATAGCCTACAAGGAGGAAGTGAGAGCTCTGCAGGAGAAGTGCCAAGAAAACAACTTCTCCCTCAACATGAACAAAACGAAGGAGCTGATCGTGGAATACAGGAAACAGCAGAAAGAGCACGCCCCCATCCATATCGACGGGCCGCATTGGAGAGTGTAAAAAGCTTCAAGTTCCTTGGCATGCAGCAGGCTGAAGAAATTTGACTTGGTCACTAAGACCCTAACGAACATCTATAGATGCACCATTGAGAAAATCATGTCGGCTGTGTGAACGCTTGGTACCGCAATTGCACTGCCCGCAACTGTAGGGTTCTCCAGAGTGTGCGGTCAACCCAACGTGTCACCGGGGGCACACTGCCTGCCCTCCAGGACCTCTACAGCACCCAGTGTCACAGGAAGGCCAAGAAGATCATCAAGGACCTCAACCACCCGAGCCACGGCCTGTTCACCCAGCTACCATCTAGAGCGAGGAGACAGTACAGCTGCATTATAGCTGGGACAGAGAGACTGAGAAACAGCTTCTATATCCAGGCCATCAGACTGTTAAATAGTCACCACTAGCCAGCCTCTGCCCAGTACCCTGCCCTGCACCTTAGTCACTGTTACTAGCCACCTACCACCCGGTACCCTGCCCTGAACCTTAGTCACTGTTACTAGCCACCTACGACCCGGTACCCTGCCCTGCACCTTAGTCACTGTTACTAGCCACCTACCACCCGGTACCCTGCCCTGAACCTTAGTCACTGTTACTAGTTGACCTCCACCCGGTACCCTGCCCTGAACCTTAGTCACTGTTCTAGTTGACCTCCACCCAGTACCCTGTCCTGAACCTTAGTCACTGTTCTAGCTGACCTCCACCCAGTACCCTGCCCTGAACCTTAGTCACTGTTCTAGCTGGCCTCCACCCAGTACCCTGCCCTGAACCTTAGTCACTGTTACTAGTTGACCTCCACCCGGTACCCTGCCCTGAACCTTAGTCACTGTTCTAGCTGGCCTCCACCCAGTACCCTGCCCTGAACCTTAGTCACTGTTACTAGTTGACCTCCACCCAGTACCCTGCCCTGAATCTTAGTCACTGTTACTAGTTGACCTCCACCCGGTACCCTGCCCTGAACCTTAGTCACTGTTCTAGTTGACCTCCACCCAGTACCCTGCCCTGAACCTTAGACACTGTTCTAGCTGACCTCCACCCAGTACCCTGCCCTGAACCTTAGTCACTGTTCTAGCTGACCTCCAACCAGTACCCTGCCCTGAACCTTAGTCACTGTTCTAGCTGGCCTCCACCCAGTAACTTGCCCTGAACCTTAGTCCCTGTTCTAGTTGACCTCCACCCGGTACCATGCCCTGAACCTTAGTCACTGTTCTAGCTGGCCTCCACCCAGTACCCTGCCCTGAACCTGAGTCACTGTTCTAGCTGGCCTCCACCCAGTAACTTGCCCTGAACCTTAGTCCCTGTTCTAGTTGACCTCCACCCAGTACCCTGCCCTGAACCTTAGTCACTGTTCTAGTTGACTTCCACCCAGTACCCTGCCCTGAACCTTAGTCACTGTTCTAGCTGACCTCCACCCAGTACCCTGCCCTGAACCTTAGTCACTGTTATAGCTGACCTCCACCCAGTACCCTGCCCTGAACCTTAGTCACTGTTCTAGCTGACCTCCACCCAGTACCCTGCCCTGAACCTTAGTCACTGTTATAGCTGACCTCCACCCAGTACCCTGGCCTGAACCTTAGTCACTGTTCTAGCTGACCTCCACCCAGTACCATGCCCTGAACCTTAGTCACTGTTCTAGTTGACCTCCACCCAGTACCCTGCCCTGAACCTTAGTCACTGTTCTAGCTGACCTCCACCCAGGACCCTGCCCTGAACCTTAGTCACTGTTCGAGCTGACCTCCACCCAGTACCCTGCCCTGAACCTTAGTCACTGTTCTAGTTGACCTACACCCAGTACCCTGCCCTGAACCTTAGTCACTGTTCTAGTTGACCTCCACCCAGTACCCTGCCCTGAACCTTAGTCACTGTTCTAGTTGACCTCCACCCAGTACCCTGCCCTGAACCTTAGTCACTGTTCTAGCTGGCCTCCACCCAGTACCCTGCCCTGAACCTTAGTCACTGTTACTAGTTGACCTCCACCCGGTACCCTGCCCTGAACCTTAGTCACTGTTCTAGTTGACCTCCACCCAGTACCCTGCCCTGAACCTTAGACACTGTTCTAGCTGACCTCCACCCAGTACCCTGCCCTGAACCTTAGTCACTGTTCTAGCTGACCTCCAACCAGTACCCTGCCCTGAACCTTAGTCACTGTTCTAGCTGGCCTCCACCCAGTAACTTGCCCTGAACCTTAGTCCCTGTTCTAGTTGACCTCCACCCGGTACCATGCCCTGAACCTTAGTCACTGTTCTAGCTGGCCTCCACCCAGTACCCTGCCCTGAACCTGAGTCACTGTTCTAGCTGGCCTCCACCCAGTAACTTGCCCTGAACCTTAGTCCCTGTTCTAGTTGACCTCCACCCAGTACCCTGCCCTGAACCTTAGTCACTGTTCTAGTTGACTTCCACCCAGTACCCTGCCCTGAACCTTAGTCACTGTTCTAGCTGACCTCCACCCAGTACCCTGCCCTGAACCTTAGTCACTGTTATAGCTGACCTCCACCCAGTACCCTGCCCTGAACCTTAGTCACTGTTCTAGCTGACCTCCACCCAGTACCCTGCCCTGAACCTTAGTCACTGTTATAGCTGACCTCCACCCAGTACCCTGGCCTGAACCTTAGTCACTGTTCTAGCTGACCTCCACCCAGTACCATGCCCTGAACCTTAGTCACTGTTCTAGTTGACCTCCACCCAGTACCCTGCCCTGAACCTTAGTCACTGTTCTAGCTGACCTCCACCCAGGACCCTGCCCTGAACCTTAGTCACTGTTCGAGCTGGCCTCCACCCAGTACCATGTCCTGAACCTTAGTCACAGTTCTAGTTGACCTCCACCCAGTACCCTGCCCTGAACCTTAGTCACTGTTCTAGCTGGCTTCCACCCAGTACCCTGCCATAAACCTCAGACACTGTTCTAACTGGCCTCCACCCAGTACCATGTCCTGAACCTTAGTCACTGTTCTAGTTGAACTCCACCCAGTACCCTGCCCTGAACCTTAGACACTGTTCTAGCTGACCTCCACCCAGTACCCTGCCCTGAACCTTAGTCACTGTTATAGCTGACCTCCACCCAGTACCCTGCCCTGAACCTTAGTCACTGTTCTAGCTGACCTCCACCCAGTACCCTGCCCTGAACCTTAGTCACTGTTATAGCTGACCTCCACCCAGTACCCTGGCCTGAACCTTAGTCACTGTTCTAGCTGACCTCCACCCAGTACCATGCCCTGAACCTTAGTCACTGTTCTAGTTGACCTCCACCCAGTACCCTGCCCTGAACCTTAGTCACTGTTCTAGCTGACCTCCACCCAGGACCCTGCCCTGAACCTTAGTCACTGTTCGAGCTGACCTCCACCCAGTACCCTGCCCTGAACCTTAGTCACTGTTCTAGTTGACCTACACCCAGTACCCTGCCCTGAACCTTAGTCACTGTTCTAGTTGACCTCCACCCAGTACCCTGCCCTGAACCTTAGTCACTGTTCTAGTTGACCTCCACCCAGTACCCTGCCCTGAACCTTAGTCACTGTTCTAGCTGGCCTCCACCCAGTACCCTGCCCTGAACCTTAGTCACTGTTACTAGTTGACCTCCACCCGGTACCCTGCCCTGAACCTTAGTCACTGTTCTAGCTGGCCTCCACCCAGTACCCTGCCCTGAACCTTAGTCACTGTTACTAGTTGACCTCCACCTAGTACCCTGCCCTGAACCTTAGTCACTGTTACTAGTTGACCTCCACCCGGTACCCTGCCCTGAACCTTAGTCACTGTTCTAGTTGACCTCCACCCAGTACCCTGCCCTGAACCTTAGACGATGTTCTAGCTG
Organism: Salvelinus alpinus; assembly: GCF_045679555.1. NCBI lineage: Eukaryota > Metazoa > Chordata > Actinopteri > Salmoniformes > Salmonidae > Salvelinus > Salvelinus alpinus. The sequence goes on along the minus strand of NC_092111.1, from coordinate 24,516,971 downwards.
ACCTCCACCCAGTACCCTGCCCTGAACCTTAGTCACTGTTCTAGCTGACCTCCAACCAGTACCCTGCCCTGAACCTTAGTCACTGTTCTAGCTGGCCTCCACCCAGTAACTTGCCCTGAACCTTAGTCCCTGTTCTAGTTGACCTCCACCCGGTACCATGCCCTGAACCTTAGTCACTGTTCTAGCTGGCCTCCACCCAGTACCCTGCCCTGAACCTGAGTCACTGTTCTAGCTGGCCTCCACCCAGTAACTTGCCCTGAACCTTAGTCCCTGTTCTAGTTGACCTCCACCCAGTACCCTGCCCTGAACCTTAGTCACTGTTCTAGTTGACTTCCACCCAGTACCCTGCCCTGAACCTTAGTCACTGTTCTAGCTGACCTCCACCCAGTACCCTGCCCTGAACCTTAGTCACTGTTATAGCTGACCTCCACCCAGTACCCTGCCCTGAACCTTAGTCACTGTTCTAGCTGACCTCCACCCAGTACCCTGCCCTGAACCTTAGTCACTGTTATAGCTGACCTCCACCCAGTACCCTGGCCTGAACCTTAGTCACTGTTCTAGCTGACCTCCACCCAGTACCATGCCCTGAACCTTAGTCACTGTTCTAGTTGACCTCCACCCAGTACCCTGCCCTGAACCTTAGTCACTGTTCTAGCTGACCTCCACCCAGGACCCTGCCCTGAACCTTAGTCACTGTTCGAGCTGGCCTCCACCCAGTACCATGTCCTGAACCTTAGTCACAGTTCTAGTTGACCTCCACCCAGTACCCTGCCCTGAACCTTAGTCACTGTTCTAGCTGGCTTCCACCCAGTACCCTGCCATAAACCTCAGACACTGTTCTAACTGGCCTCCACCCAGTACCATGTCCTGAACCTTAGTCACTGTTCTAGTTGAACTCCACCCAGTACCCTGCCCTGAACCTTAGACACTGTTCTAGTTGAACTCCACCCAGTACCCTGCCCTGAACCTTAGTCACTGTTCTAGCTGGCTTCCACCCAGTACCCTGCCATAAACCTCAGACACTGTTCTAACTGGCCTCCACCCAGTACCCTGCCCTGAACCTTAGTCACTGTTCTAGTTGAACTCCACCCAGTACCCTGCCCTGAACCTTAGTCACTGTTCTAGCTGACCTCCACCCAGGACCCTGCCCTGAACCTTAGTCACTGTTCTAGCTGGCCTCCACCCAGTACCCTGCCCTGAACCTTAGTCACTGTTCTAGCTGACCTCCACCCAGTACCCTGCCCTGAACCTTAGTCACTGTTCTAGCTGACCTCCACCCAGTACCCTGCCCTGAACCTTAGTCACTGTTCTAGCTGACCTCCACCCAGTACCCTGCCCTGAACCTTAGTCACTGTTCTAGCTGGCCTCCACCCAGTACCCTGCCCTGAACCTTAGTCACTGTTCTAGCTGGCCTCCACCCAGTACCCTGTCCTAAACCTTAGTCACTGTTCTAGCTGACCTCCACCCAGTACCCTGCCCTGAACCTTAGTCACTGTTCTAGTTGACCTCCACCCAGTACCCTGCCCTGAACCTTAGTCACTGTTCGAGCTGATCTCCACCCAGTACCCTGCCCTGAACCTTAGTCACTGTTCTAGCTGACCTCCACCCAGTACCCTGCCCTGAACCTTAGTCACTGTTCTAGCTGACCTCCACTCAGTACCCTGGCCTGAACCTTAGTCACTTTTCTAGCTGATCTCCACCCAGTACCCTGCCCTGAACCTTAGTCACTGTTCGAGCTGACCTCCACCCAGTACCCTGCCCTGAACCTTAGTCACTGTTCTAGCTGACCTCCACTCAGTACCCTGGCCTGAACCTTAGTCACTTTTCTAGCTGATCTCCACCCAGTACCCTGCCCTGAACCTTAGTCACTGTTCTAGCTGACCTCCACTCAGTACCCTGCCCTGAACCTTAGTCACTGTTCTAGCTGGCCTCCACCCAGTACCCTGCCCTGAACCTGAGTCACTGTTCTAGCTGGCCTCCACCCAGTAACTTGCCCTGAACCTTAGTCCCTGTTCTAGTTGACCTCCACCCAGTACCCTGCCCTGAACCTTAGTCACTGTTCTAGTTGACCTCCACCCAGTACCCTGCCCTGAACCTTAGTCACTGTTCTAGCTGACCTCCACCCAGTACCCTGCCCTGAACCTTAGTCACTGTTATAGCTGACCTCCACCCAGTACCCTGCCCTGAACCTTAGTCACTGTTCTAGCTGACCTCCACCCAGTACCCTGCCCTGAACCTTAGTCACTGTTATAGCTGACCTCCACCCAGTACCCTGGCCTGAACCTTAGTCACTGTTCTAGCTGACCTCCACCCAGTACCATGCCCTGAACCTTAGTCACTGTTCTAGTTGACCTCCACCCAGTACCCTGCCCTGAACCTTAGTCACTGTTCTAGCTGACCTCCACCCAGGACCCTGCCCTGAACCTTAGTCACAGTTCTAGTTGACCTCCACCCAGTACCCTGCCCTGAACCTTAGTCACTGTTCTAGCTGGCTTCCACCCAGTACCCTGCCATAAACCTCAGACACTGTTCTAACTGGCCTCCACCCAGTACCATGTCCTGAACCTTAGTCACTGTTCTAGTTGAACTCCACCCAGTACCCTGCCCTGAACCTTAGACACTGTTCTAGTTGAACTCCACCCAGTACCCTGCCCTGAACCTTAGTCACTGTTCTAGCTGGCTTCCACCCAGTACCCTGCCATAAACCTCAGACACTGTTCTAACTGGCCTCCACCCAGTACCCTGCCCTGAACCTTAGTCACTGTTCTAGTTGAACTCAACCCAGTACCCTGCCCTGAACCTTAGTCACTGTTCTAGCTGACCTCCACCCAGGACCCTGCCCTGAACCTTAGTCACTGTTCTAGCTGACCTCCACCCAGTACCCTGCCCTGAACCTTAGTCACTGTTCTAGCTGACCTCCACCCAGTACCCTGCCCTGAACCTTAGTCACTGTTCTAGCTGGCCTCCACCCAGTACCCTGCCCTGAACCTTAGTCACTGTTCTAGCTGACCTCCACCCAGTAACCTGCCCTGAACCTTAGTCACTGTTCTAGCTGACCTCCACCCAGTACCCTGCCCTGAACCTTAGTCACTGTTCTAGCTGACCTCCACCCAGTACCCTGCCCTGAACCTTAGTCACTGTTCTAGCTGACCTCCACCCAGTACCCTGCCCTGAACCTTAGTCACTGTTCTAGCTGGCCTCCACCCAGTACCCTGTCCTAAACCTTAGTCACTGTTCTAGCTGACCTCCACCCAGTACCCTGCCCTGAACCTTAGTCACTGTTCTAGTTGACCTCCACCCAGTACCCTGCCCTGAACCTTAGTCACTGTTTGAGCTGATCTCCACCCAGTACCCTGCCCTGAACCTTAGTCACTGTTCTAGCTGACCTCCACCCAGTACCCTGCCCTGAACCTTAGTCACTGTTCTAGCTGACCTCCACTCAGTACCCTGGCCTGAACCTTAGTCACTTTTCTAGCTGATCTCCACCCAGTACCCTGCCCTGAACCTTAGTCACTGTTCGAGCTGACCTCCACCCAGTACCCTGCCCTGAACCTTAGTCACTGTTGTAGCTGACCTCCACTCAGTACCCTGGCCTGAACCTTAGTCACTTTTCTAGCTGATCTCCACCCAGTACCCTGCCCTGAACCTTAGTCACTGTTCGAGCTGACCTCCACCCAGTACCCTGCCCTGAACCTTAGTCACTGTTGTAGCTGACCTCCACTCAGTACCCTGCCCTGAACCTTAGTCACTGTTCTAGCTGACCTCCACCCAGTACCCTGCCCTGAACCTTAGTCACTGTTCTAGCTGGCCTCCACCCAGTACCCTGCCCTGAACCTTAGTCACTGTTACTAGTTGACCTCCACCCAGTACCCTGCCCTGAACCTTAGTCACTGTTACTAGTTGACCTCCACCCGGTACCCTGCCCTGAACCTTAGTCACTGTTCTAGTTGACCTCCACCCAGTACCCTGCCCTGAACCTTAGACACTGTTCTAGCTGACCTCCACCCAGTACCCTGCCCTGAACCTTAGTCACTGTTCTAGCTGACCTCCAACCAGTACCCTGCCCTGAACCTTAGTCACTGTTCTAGCTGGCCTCCACCCAGTAACTTGCCCTGAACCTTAGTCCCTGTTCTAGTTGACCTCCACCCGGTACCATGCCCTGAACCTTAGTCACTGTTCTAGCTGGCCTCCACCCAGTACCCTGCCCTGAACCTGAGTCACTGTTCTAGCTGGCCTCCACCCAGTAACTTGCCCTGAACCTTAGTCCCTGTTCTAGTTGACCTCCACCCAGTACCCTGCCCTGAACCTTAGTCACTGTTCTAGCTGACCTCCACCCAGTACCCTGCCCTGAACCTTAGTCACTGTTATAGCTGACCTCCACCCAGTACCCTGCCCTGAACCTTAGTCACTGTTCTAGCTGACCTCAACCCAGTACCCTGCCCTGAACCTTAGTCACTGTTATAGCTGACCTCCACCCAGTACCCTGGCCTGAACCTTAGTCACTGTTCTAGCTGACCTCCACCCAGTACCATGCCCTGAACCTTAGTCACTGTTCTAGTTGACCTCCACCCAGTACCCTGCCCTGAACCTTAGTCACTGTTCTAGCTGACCTCCACCCAGGACCCTGCCCTGAACCTTAGTCACTGTTCTAGTTGACCTCCACCCAGTACCCTGCCCTGAACCTTAGTCACTGTTCTAGCTGACCTCCACCCAGTACCCTGCCCTGAACCTTAGTCACTGTTCTAGCTGGCTTCCACCCAGTACCCTGCCATAAACCTCAGACACTGTTCTAACTGGCCTCCACCCAGTACCATGTCCTGAACCTTAGTCACTGTTCTAGTTGAACTCCACCCAGTACCCTGCCCTGAACCTTAGACACTGTTCTAGTTGAACTCCACCCAGTACCCTGCCCTGAACCTTAGTCACTGTTCTAGCTGGCTTCCACCCAGTACCCTGCCATAAACCTCAGACACTGTTCTAACTGGCCTCCACCCAGTACCCTGCCCTGAACCTTAGTCACTGTTCTAGTTGAACTCCACCCAGTACCCTGCCCTGAACCTTAGTCACTGTTCTAGTTGACCTCCACCCAGTACCCTGCCCTGAACCTTAGTCACTGTTCTAGCTGACCTCCACCCAGGACCCTGCCCTGAACCTTAGTCACTGTTCGAGCTGGCCTCCACCCAGTACCATGTCCTGAACCTTAGTCACAGTTCTAGTTGACCTCCACCCAGTACCCTGCCCTGAACCTTAGTCACTGTTCTAGCTGGCTTCCACCCAGTACCCTGCCATAAACCTCAGACACTGTTCTAACTGGCCTCCACCCAGTACCATGTCCTGAACCTTAGTCACTGTTCTAGTTGAACTCCACCCAGTACCCTGCCCTGAACCTTAGACACTGTTCTAGTTGAACTCCACCCAGTACCCTGCCCTGAACCTTAGTCACTGTTCTAGCTGGCTTCCACCCAGTACCCTGCCATAAACCTCAGACACTGTTCTAACTGGCCTCCACCCAGTACCCTGCCCTGAACCTTAGTCACTGTTCTAGTTGAACTCCACCCAGTACCCTGCCCTGAACCTTAGTCACTGTTCTAGCTGACCTCCACCCAGGACCCTGCCCTGAACCTTAGTCACTGTTCTAGCTGACCTCCACCCAGTACCCTGCCCTGAACCTTAGTCACTGTTCTAGCTGACCTCCACCCAGTACCCTGCCCTGAACCTTAGTCACTGTTCTAGCTGGCCTCCACCCAGTACCCTGCCCTGAACCTTAGTCACTGTTCTAGCTGACCTCCACCCAGTAACCTGCCCTGAACCTTAGTCACTGTTCTAGCTGACCTCCACCCAGTACCCTGCCCTGAACCTTAGTCACTGTTCTAGCTGACCTCCACCCAGTACCCTGCCCTGAACCTTAGTCACTGTTCTAGCTGACCTCCACCCAGTACCCTGCCCTGAACCTTAGTCACTGTTCTAGCTGGCCTCCACCCAGTACCCTGCCCTGAACCTTAGTCACTGTTCTAGCTGGCCTCCACCCAGTACCCTGTCCTAAACCTTAGTCACTGTTCTAGCTGACCTCCACCCAGTACCCTGCCCTGAACCTTAGTCACTGTTCTAGTTGACCTCCACCCAGTACCCTGCCCTGAACCTTAGTCACTGTTCGAGCTGATCTCCACCCAGTACCCTGCCCTGAACCTTAGTCACTGTTCTAGCTGACCTCCACCCAGTACCCTGCCCTGAACCTTAGTCACTGTTCTAGCTGACCTCCACTCAGTACCCTGGCCTGAACCTTAGTCACTTTTCTAGCTGATCTCCACCCAGTACCCTGCCCTGAACCTTAGTCACTGTTCGAGCTGACCTCCACCCAGTACCCTGCCCTGAACCTTAGTCACTGTTCTAGCTGACCTCCACTCAGTACCCTGGCCTGAACCTTAGTCACTTTTCTAGCTGATCTCCACCCAGTACCCTGCCCTGAACCTTAGTCACTGTTCTAGCTGACCTCCACTCAGTACCCTGCCCTGAACCTTAGTCACTGTTCTAGCTGACCTCCACCCAGTACCCTGCCCTGAACCTTAGTCACTGTTCGAGCTGGCCTCCACCCAGTACCCTGGCCTGAACCTTAGTCACTGTTCGAGCTGGCCTCCACCCAGTACCCTGGCCTGAACCTTAGTCACTTTTCTAGCTGATCTCCACCCAGTACCCTGCCCTGAACCTTAGACACTGTTCTAGCTGGCTTCCACTCAGTACCTTGCCATAAACCCCAGACACTGTTCTAGCTGGCCTCCACCCAGTACCATGTCCTGAACCTCAGACACTGTTCTAGTTGACCTCCACCCAGTACCCTGCCCTGAACCTTAGTCACTGTTCTAGCTGGCTTCCACCCAGTACCCTGCCATAAACCTCAGACACTGTTCTAACTGGCCTCCACCCAGTACCATGTCCTGAACCTTAGTCACTGTTCTAGTTGAACTCCACCCAGTACCCTGCCCTGAACCTTAGACACTGTTCTAGTTGAACTCCACCCAGTACCCTGCCCTGAACCTTAGTCACTGTTCTAGCTGGCTTCCACCCAGTACCCTGCCATAAACCTCAGACACTGTTCTAACTGGCCTCCACCCAGTACCCTGCCCTGAACCTTAGTCACTTTTCTAGCTGATCTCCACCCAGTACCCTGCCCTGAACCTTAGACACTGTTCTAGCTGGCTTCCACTCAGTACCTTGCCATAAACCCCAGACACTGTTCTAGCTGGCCTCCACCCAGTACCATGTCCTGAACCTCAGACACTGTTCTAGTTGACCTCCACCCAGTACCCTGCCCTGAACCTTAGTCACTGTTCTAGCTGACCTCCACTCAGTACCCTGGCCTGAACCTTAGTCACTTTTCTAGCTGATCTCCACCCAGTACCCTGCCCTGAACCTTAGTCACTGTTCGAGCTGACCTCCACCCAGTACCCTGCCCTGAACCTTAGTCACTGTTCTAGCTGACCTCCACTCAGTACCCTGGCCTGAACCTTAGTCACTTTTCTAGCTGATCTCCACCCAGTACCCTGCCCTGAACCTTAGTCACTGTTCTAGCTGACCTCCACTCAGTACCCTGCCCTGAACCTTAGTCACTGTTCTAGCTGACCTCCACCCAGTACCCTGCCCTGAACCTTAGTCACTGTTCGAGCTGGCCTCCACCCAGTACCCTGGCCTGAACCTTAGTCACTGTTCGAGCTGGCCTCCACCCAGTACCCTGGCCTGAACCTTAGTCACTTTTCTAGCTGATCTCCACCCAGTACCCTGCCCTGAACCTTAGACACTGTTCTAGCTGGCTTCCACTCAGTACCTTGCCATAAACCCCAGACACTGTTCTAGCTGGCCTCCACCCAGTACCATGTCCTGAACCTCAGACACTGTTCTAGTTGACCTCCACCCAGTACCCTGCCCTGAACCTTAGTCACTGTTCTAGCTGGCTTCCACCCAGTACCCTGCCATAAACCTCAGACACTGTTCTAACTGGCCTCCACCCAGTACCATGTCCTGAACCTTAGTCACTGTTCTAGTTGAACTCCACCCAGTACCCTGCCCTGAACCTTAGACACTGTTCTAGTTGAACTCCACCCAGTACCCTGCCCTGAACCTTAGTCACTGTTCTAGCTGGCTTCCACCCAGTACCCTGCCATAAACCTCAGACACTGTTCTAACTGGCCTCCACCCAGTACCCTGCCCTGAACCTTAGTCACTTTTCTAGCTGATCTCCACCCAGTACCCTGCCCTGAACCTTAGACACTGTTCTAGCTGGCTTCCACTCAGTACCTTGCCATAAACCCCAGACACTGTTCTAGCTGGCCTCCACCCAGTACCATGTCCTGAACCTCAGACACTGTTCTAGTTGACCTCCACCCAGTACCCTGCCCTGAACCTTAGTCACTGTTCTAGCTGACCTCCACCCAGTACCCTGCCCTGAACCTTAGTCACTGTTATAGCTGACCTCCACCCAGTACCCTGCCCTGAACCTTAGTCACTGTTCTAGCTGACCTCCACCCAGTACCCTGCCCTGAACCTTAGTCACTGTTATAGCTGACCTCCACCCAGTACCCTGGCCTGAACCTTAGTCACTGTTCTAGCTGACCTCCACCCAGTACCATGCCCTGAACCTTAGTCACTGTTCTAGTTGACCTCCACCCAGTACCCTGCCCTGAACCTTAGTCACTGTTCTAGCTGACCTCCACCCAGGACCCTGCCCTGAACCTTAGTCACTGTTCGAGCTGGCCACCCAGTACCATGTCCTGAACCTTAGTCACAGTTCTAGTTGACCTCCACCCAGTACCCTGCCCTGAACCTTAGTCACTGTTCTAGCTGGCTTCCACCCAGTACCCTGCCATAAACCTCAGACACTGTTCTAACTGGCCTCCACCCAGTACCATGTCCTGAACCTTAGTCACTGTTCTAGTTGAACTCCACCCAGTACCCTGCCCTGAACCTTAGACACTGTTCTAGTTGAACTCCACCCAGTACCCTGCCCTGAACCTTAGTCACTGTTCTAGCTGGCTTCCACCCAGTACCCTGCCATAAACCTCAGACACTGTTCTAACTGGCCTCCACCCAGTACCCTGCCCGGAACCTTAGTCACTGTTCTAGTTGAACTCCACCCAGTACCCTGCCCTGAACCTTAGTCACTGTTCTAGCTGACCTCCACCCAGGACCCTGCCCTGAACCTTAGTCACTGTTCTAGCTGACCTCCACCCAGTACCCTGCCCTGAACCTTAGTCACTGTTCTAGCTGACCTCCACCCAGTACCCTGCCCTGAACCTTAGTCACTGTTCTAGCTGGCCTCCACCCAGTACCCTGCCCTGAACCTTAGTCACTGTTCTAGCTGACCTCCACCCAGTAACCTGCCCTGAACCTTAGTCACTGTTCTAGCTGACCTCCACCCAGTACCCTGCCCTGAACCTTAGTCACTGTTCTAGCTGACCTCCACCCAGTACCCTGCCCTGAACCTTAGTCACTGTTCTAGCTGACCTCCACCCAGTACCCTGCTCTGAACCTTAGTCACTGTTCTAGCTGGCCTCCACCCAGTACCCTGCCCTGAACCTTAGTCACTGTTCTAGCTGGCCTCCACCCAGTACCCTGTCCTAAACCTTAGTCACTGTTCTAGCTGACCTCCACCCAGTACCCTGCCCTGAACCTTAGTCACTGTTCTAGTTGACCTCCACCCAGTACCCTGCCCTGAACCTTAGTCACTGTTCGAGCTGATCTCCACCCAGTACCCTGCCCTGAACCTTAGTCACTGTTCTAGCTGACCTCCACCCAGTACCCTGCCCTGAACCTTAGTCACTGTTCTAGCTGACCTCCACTCAGTACCCTGGCCTGAACCTTAGTCACTTTTCTAGCTGATCTCCACCCAGTACCCTGCCCTGAACCTTAGTCACTGTTCGAGCTGACCTCCACCCAGTACCCTGCCCTGAACCTTAGTCACTGTTCTAGCTGACCTCCACTCAGTACCCTGGCCTGAACCTTAGTCACTTTTCTAGCTGATCTCCACCCAGTACCCTGCCCTGAACCTTAGTCACTGTTCTAGCTGACCTCCACTCAGTACCCTGCCCTGAACCTTAGTCACTGTTCTAGCTGACCTCCACCCAGTACCCTGCCCTGAACCTTAGTCACTGTTCGAGCTGGCCTCCACCCAGTACCCTGGCCTGAACCTTAGTCACTGTTCGAGCTGGCCTCCACCCAGTACCCTGGCCTGAACCTTAGTCACTTTTCTAGCTGATCTCCACCCAGTACCCTGCCCTGAACCTTAGACACTGTTCTAGCTGGCTTCCACTCAGTACCTTGCCATAAACCCCAGACACTGTTCTAGCTGGCCTCCACCCAGTACCATGTCCTGAACCTCAGACACTGTTCTAGTTGACCTCCACCCAGTACCCTGCCCTGAACCTTAGTCACTGTTCTAGCTGGCTTCCACCCAGTACCCTGCCATAAACCTCAGACACTGTTCTAACTGGCCTCCACCCAGTACCATGTCCTGAACCTTAGTCACTGTTCTAGTTGAACTCCACCCAGTACCCTGCCCTGAACCTTAGACACTGTTCTAGTTGAACTCCACCCAGTACCCTGCCCTGAACCTTAGTCACTGTTCTAGCTGGATTCCACCCAGTACCCTGCCATAAACCTCAGACACTGTTCTAACTGGCCTCCACCCAGTACCCTGCCCTGAACCTTAGTCACTTTTCTAGCTGATCTCCACCCAGTACCCTGCCCTGAACCTTAGACACTGTTCTAGCTGGCTTCCACTCAGTACCTTGCCATAAACCCCAGACACTGTTCTAGCTGACCTCCACCCAGTACCATGTCCTGAACCTCAGACACTGTTCTAGTTGACCTCCACCCAGTACCCTGCCCTGAACCTTAGTCACTGTTCTAGCTGGCTTCCACCCAGTACCCTGCCATAAACCTCAGACACTGTTCTAACTGGCCTCCACCCAGTACCATGTCCTGAACCTTAGTCACTGTTCTAGTTGAACTCCACCCAGTACCCTGCCCTGAACCTTAGACACTGTTCTAGTTGAACTCCACCCAGTACCCTGTCCTGAACCTTAGTCACTGTTCTAGCTGACTTCCACCCAGTACCCTGCCATAAACCTCAGACACTGTTCTAACTGGCCTCCACCCAGTACCCTGCCCTGAACCTTAGTCACTGTTCTAGTTGAACTCCACCCAGTACCCTGCCCTGAACCTTAGACACTGTTCTAGTTGAACTCCACCCAGTACCCTGCCCTGAACCTTAGTCACTGTTCTAGCTGACCTCCACCCAGGACCCTGCCCTGAACCTTAGTCACTGTTCTAGCTGACCTCCACCCAGTACCCTGCCCTGAACCTTAGTCACTGTTCTAGCTGACCTCCACCCAGTACCCTGCCCTGAACCTTAGTCACTGTTCTAGCTGGCCTCCACCCAGTACCCTGCCCTGAACCTTAGTCACTGTTCTAGCTGACCTCCACCCAGTAACCTGCCCTGAACCTTAGTCACTGTTCTAGCTGACCTCCACCCAGTACCCTGCCCTGAACCTTAGTCACTGTTCTAGCTGACCTCCACCCAGTACCCTGCCATAAACCTCAGACACTGTTCTAACTGGCCTCCACCCAGTACCCTGCCCTGAACCTTAGTCACTGTTCTAGTTGAACTCCACCCAGTACCCTGCCCTGAACCTTAGACACTGTTCTAGTTGAACTCCACCCAGTACCCTGCCCTGAACCTTAGTCACTGTTCTAGCTGACCTCCACCCAGGACCCTGCCCTGAACCTTAGTCACTGTTCTAGCTGACCTCCACCCAGTACCCTGCCCTGAACCTTAGTCACTGTTCTAGCTGACCTCCACCCAGTACCCTGCCCTGAACCTTAGTCACTGTTCTAGCTGGCCTCCACCCAGTACCCTGCCCTGAACCTTAGTCACTGTTCTAGCTGACCTCCACCCAGTAACCTGCCCTGAACCTTAGTCACTGTTCTAGCTGACCTCCACCCAGTACCCTGCCCTGAACCTTAGTCACTGTTCTAGCTGACCTCCACCCAGTACCCTGCCCTGAACCTTAGTCACTGTTCTAGCTGACCTCCACCCAGTACCCTGCCCTGAACCTTAGTCACTGTTCTAGCTGGCCTCCACCCAGTACCCTGCCCTGAACCTTAATCACTGTTCTAGCTGGCCTCCACCCAGTACCCTGTCCTAAACCTTAGTCACTGTTCTAGCTGACCTCCACCCAGTACCCTGCCCTGAACCTTAGTCACTGTTCTAGTTGACCTCCACCCAGTACCCTGCCCTGAACCTTAGTCACTGTTCGAGCTGATCTCCACCCAGTACCCTGCCCTGAACCTTAGTCACTGTTCTAGCTGACCTCCACCCAGTACCCTGCCCTGAACCTTAGTCACTGTTCTAGCTGACCTCCACTCAGTACCCTGGCCTGAACCTTAGTCACTTTTCTAGCTGATCTCCACCCAGTACCCTGCCCTGAACCTTAGTCACTGTTCGAGCTGACCTCCACCCAGTACCCTGCCCTGAACCTTAGTCACTGTTCTAGCTGACCTCCACTCAGTACCCTGGCCTGAACCTTAGTCACTTTTCTAGCTGATCTCCACCCAGTACCCTGCCCTGAACCTTAGTCACTGTTCTAGCTGACCTCCACTCAGTACCCTGCCCTGAACCTTAGTCACTGTTCTAGCTGACCTCCACCCAGTACCCTGCCCTGAACCTTAGTCACTGTTCGAGCTGGCCTCCACCCAGTACCCTGGCCTGAACCTTAGTCACTGTTCGAGTTGGCCTCCACCCAGTACCCTGGCCTGAACCTTAGTCACTTTTCTAGCTGATCTCCACCCAGTACCCTGCCCTGAACCTTAGACACTGTTCTAGTTGACCTCCACCCAGTAACTTGCCCTGAACCTTAGTCACTGTTCTAGCTGGCTTCCAAACAGTACCTTGCCATAAACCCCAGACACTGTTCTAGCTGGCCTCCACCCAGTACCATGTCCTGAACCTCAGACACTGTTCTAGTTGACCTCCACTCAGTACCCTGCCCTGAACCTCAGACACTGTTCTAGTTGACCTCCACCCAGTACCCTGCCCTGAACCTTAGTCACTGTTCTATCTGACCTCCACCTAGTAACCTGCCCTGAACCTTAGTCACTGTTCTAGCTGGACTCCACCCAGTACCCTGCCCTGAACCTTAGTCACTGTTCTATCTGACCTCCACCTAGTAACCTGCCCTGAACCTTAGTCACTGTTCTAGCTGGACTCCACCCAGTACCCTGCCCTGAACCTTAGTCACTGTTCTAGCTGACCTCCACCCAGTACCCTGTCCTGAACCTTAGTCACTGTTCTAGCTGGCCTCCACTCAGTACCCTGCCCTGAACCTTAGTCACTGTTCTAGCTGACCTCCACCCAGTAACCTGCCCTGAACCTTAGTCACTGTTCTAGCTGACCTCCACCCAGTACCCTGCCCTGAACCTTAGTCACTGTTCTAGTTGACCTCCACCCAGTACCTTGCCTTGAACCTTAGTCACTGTTCTAGTTGACCTCCACCCAGTACCCTGCCCTGAACCTTAGTCACTGTTCTAGCTGACCTCCACCCAGTACCCTGTCCTGAACCTTAGTCACTGTTCTAGCTGGCCTCCACTCAGTACCCTGTCCTGAACCTTAGTCACTGTTCTAGCTGGCCTCCACTCAGTACCCTGTCCTGAACCTTAGTCACTGTTCTAGCTGACCTCCACCCAGTACCCTGCCCTGAACCTTAGTCACTGTTCTAGCTGACCTCCACCCAGTAACCTGCCCTGAACCTTAGTCACTGTTCTAGCTGACCTCCACCCAGTACCCTGCCCTGAACCTTAGTCACTGTTCTAGCTGACCTCCACCCAGTTCCCTGCCCTGAACCTTAGTCACTGTTCTAGTTGTACTCCACTCAGTACCCTGCCCTGAACCTTAGTCACTGTTCTAGCTGACCTCCACCCAGGACCCTGCCCTGAACCTTAGTCACTGTTCTAGCTGACCTCCACCCAGGACCCTGCCCTGAACCTTAGTCACTGTTCTAGCTGACCTCCACCCAGTACCCTGCCCTGAACCTTAGTCACTGTTCTAGCTGACCTCCACCTAGTACCCTGTCCTGAACCTTAGACACTGTTCTAGTTGACCTCCACCCAGTAACTTGCCCTGAACCTTAGTCACTGTTCTAGCTGGCTTCCACTCAGTACCCTGCCATAAACCCCAGACACTGTTCTAGCTGGCCTCCACCCAGTACCATGTCCTGAACCTCAGACACTGTTCTAGCTGACCTCCACCCAGTACCTTGTCCTGAACCTTAGTCACTGTTCTAGTTGACCTCCACTCAGTACCCTGCCCTGAACCTCAGACACTGTTCTAGCTGGCCTCCACCCGGTACCCTGCCCTGAACCTTATTCACTGTTCTAGCTGACCTCCACCCGGTACCCTGCCCTGAACCTCAGACACTGTTCTAGCTGGCCTCCACTCAGTACCATGTCCTGAACCTTAGTCACAGTTCTAGTTGACCTTCACTCAGTACCCTGCCCTGAACCTTAGACACTGTTCTAGTTGACCTCCACTCAGTACCCTGCCCTGAACCTCAGACACTGTTCTAGCTGGCCTCCACCCAGTACCCTGCCCTGAACCTTAGTCACTGTTCTAGCTGACCTCTACCCTGTACCATGCCCTGAACCTTAGTCACTGTTCTAGCTGACCTCCACCCGGTACCCTGCCCTGAACCTTAGTCACTGTTCTAGTTGACCTCCACCCAGTACCCTGCCCTGAACCTTAGTCACTGTTCTAGCTGACCTCCACCCGGTACCCTGCCCTGAACCTTAGTCACTGTTCTAGCTGACCTCCACCCAGGACCCTTCCCTGAACCTTAGTCACTGTTCTAGTTGACCTCCACCCAGGACCCTGTCCTGAACCTTAGTCACTGTTCTAGCTGACCTCAACCCAGTACCCTGTCCTGAACCTTAGTCACTGTTCTAGCTGACCTCCACCCAGTACCCTGCCCTGAACCTTAGTCACTGTTCTAGTTGACCTCCACCCAGGACCCTGCCCTGAACCTTAGTCACTGTTCTAGTTGACCTCCACCCAGGACCCTGCCCTGAACCTTAGTCACTGTTCTAGTTGACCTCCACCCAGTACCCTGTCCTGAACCTTAGTCACTGTTCTAACTGACCTCCACCCAGGACCCTGCCCTGAACCTTAGTCACTGTTCTAGTTGACCTCCACCCAGTACCCTGCCCTGAACCTTAGTCACTGTTCTAACTGACCTCCACCCAGGACCCTGCCCTGAACCTTAGTCACTGTTCTAGTTGACCTCCACCCAGGACCCTGTCCTGAACCTTAGTCACTGTTCTAGCTGACCTCCACCCTGTACCATGCCCTGAACCTTAGTCACTGTTCTAGCTGACCTCCACCCGGTACCCTGCCCTGAACCTTAGTCACTGTTCTAGTTGACCTCCACCCGGTACCCTGCCCTGAACCTTAGTCACTGTTCTAGTTGACCTCCACCCAGGACCCTGTCCTGAACCTTAGTCACTGTTCTAGCTGACCTCCACCCAGTACCCTGCCCTGAACCTTAGTCACTGTTCTAGCTGACCTCCACCCAGTACCCTGCCCTGAACCTTAGACACTGTTCTAGCTGACCTCCACCCAGTACCCTGCCCTGAACCTTAGTCACTGTTCTAGCTGAACTCCACCCAGTACCCTGTCCTGAACCTTAGTCACTGTTCTAGTTGACCTCCACTCAGTACCCTGCCCTGAACCTTAGGCACTGTTCTAGCTGACCTCCACCCAGTACCCTGTCCTGAACCTTAGGCACTGTTCTAGCTGACCTCCACCCAGGACCCTGCCCTGAACCTTAGTCACTGTTCTAGCTGACCTCCACCCAGTACCCTGCCCTGAACCTTAGACACTGTTCTAGCTGACCTCCACCCAGTACCCTGCCCTGAACCTTAGGCACTGTTCTAGCTGACCTCCACCCAGGACCCTGCCCTGAACCTTAGTCACTGTTCTAGCTGACCTCCACCCAGTACCCTGTCCTGAACCTTAGGCACTGTTCTAGCTGACCTCCACCCAGGACCCTGCCCTGAACCTTAGTCACTGTTCTAGCTGACCTCCACCCAGTAACCTGCCCTGAACCTTAGTCACTGTTCTAGCTGAACTCCACCCAGTACCATGCCCTGAACCTTAGTCACTGTTCTAGCTGACCTCCTCCCAGTAACCTGCCTTGAACCTTAGTCACTGTTCTAGCCGGCTTCCATCTGGTATTCTACCCTGCTGCACCTACAGCGGGGCAAAAAAGTATTTAGTCAGCCACCAATTGTGCAAGTTGTCCCAATTAAAAAGATGAGAGAGGCCTGTAATTTTCACCATAGGTACACTTCAACTATGACAGACAAAAAAGATTTTTAATTAATTAATTTGCAAATTATGGTGGAAAATAAGTATTTGGTCAATAACAAAAGTTTATCTCAATACTTTGTTATATACCCTTTGTTGGCAATGACAGAGGTCAAACGTCTTCTGTAAGTCGTTTACAGGTTACTGTAAGGTTACTCATCTTTTTAAGTGGGAGAACATGCACAATTGGTGGCTGACTAAATACTTTTTTGCCCCACTGTATGTACGGCAGGACCAAACCGGAGAGATAGGTAGGAGAAAGTCCATGTAATGCTTTGTAGGTTAGCAGTAAAACCTTGAAATCAGCTCTAGCCTCTAGAAGTGACAAAAGCATGGATTAGCTTTTCTGCATAATTTTTTGACAAAAAGTTGAAGATTTTTGCAACGTTACGAAGATGTAAAAAATATTCTTCATACGTTTGTCAAAAGAGAGATCAAGGTCCAGAGTAACACCGAGGTCCTTCACAGTTTTATTTGAGACGACTGTACAACCATCAAGATACATTTTCAGATCTAACAGCAGTTCTCTTTGTTTCTTGGGACTCAGAACTAGCATCTCTGCTTGGTCCAAGTTTAAAAGTAAAACATTTGCCGCCATCCTCTTCCTTATGTCTGAAACACAGGCTTCCAGAGCAGGCAATTTTGGGGGTTCCCTATGTTTCATCGAAATGTACAGCTGTGTGTTGTCCGCATAGCAGTGAAAGTTGACATTGTGTTTCCGAATGACCAAGAGATGGAATATATAGTGAACAATTGATTTGTCAGAGGACAAACCATCCACAGAGACGAACTGATATCTTTCTAACAGATAAGTTCTAAACCAGCCAAGAACTTGTCCGTGTAGACCAATTAGGGTTTCCAATCTCTCCAAAAGAATGTGGTGATCCATGGTGTTAAAGGCAGCACTAAGGTCTAGGAGCATGAGGACATATGCAAAGCCTTGGTCTGATGCCGTTAAAAGGTAATTTACCACCTTCACGAGTGCAGTCTCAGTGCTATGATGTGGTCTAAAACCAGACTGAAGTGTTTTGTATGCATTATTTGTCTTCAGGAAGGCAGTGAGTTGCTGCGCAACAGCTTTTTCTAACATTTTTGAAAGGAATGGGAGAATCGATATAGGCTGATAATTTTTCAAATTTCCCGGGTCAAGGTTGGGCTTTTTCAGGAGCGGCTTTATTACTGACTCTTTTAGTGAGTTTGGTACACATCCGGAGGATAGAGAGCCATTTATTATGTTCAACATAGGAGGGCCAGGCACAGGAAGTAGCTCTTTCAGTAGTGTAGTTGGAATAGGGTCTAGTAGGCAGTGGGAAGTTTTAGAGGCCATGAATACTTTTGTGAATGTGTCGATATATACAAGATTAAAAAACTTGAGTGTCTCCATTGAATTTAGGTCCTGGCACTTCTGTGCAGACTCTTGACAACTGAGTTTTGGAGAAATACCAGATTCGAAGAGGAGTCCGTAATTTTCTTTCTAATGATCATGATATTTCCATCTAAGAAGTTCATGAATTCATCACTGCTGAAGTGAAAGCTATCCTCTCTTGGGGAATGCTACTTTTTAGTTAGCTTTGAGACAGTATCAAAAAGTTTGAGATTGTTTTTGATCTCCTTAATTAGGTTGGAAAACTAGGCTGATCGAGCAGCAATGAGGTCTCTTCGATATTGCACGGGACTGTCTTTCCAAGCTAGTTGGAAGATATCCAGTTTGCTGGAGCGTCATATCAGTTCCAATTTTATGGAAGCTACACTTCATGAAATATATTGAGACAAATTACAGATTAAGCCTAACCAACAAGTAGAAAAATATAACTTTATTGTTTGAACATGAAATGTACGTGGCTTGCAAAAGTATTCAACCCTCTTGGCATTTTTCTTATTTTGTTGCCTTACAAACTGTAATTAAAATTGATTTTTGGGGGGTTTGAATCATTTGATTTAGACAACATGCCTAACACTTTAAAGATGAAAAATAAATAAGACAATAAGACAAAAAAATTGAAAACTTGAGCGTGCATAACTATTCACCCCACCAAAGTCAATCCTTTATAGAGCCACCTTTTGCAGCGAATCTCTTGGCACATCTCGCCATTCTTCAAGGCAAAACTGATCCAGCTCCTTCAGGTTGGATGGGTTCCGCTGGTGTACAGCAATATTTAAGTCATACCACAGGTTCTCAATTGGATTGAGGTCTGGGCTTTGTCTAGGCCATTCCAAGACATTTAAATGTTTCCCCTTAAACCACTCGAGTGTTGCTTTAGCAGTATGCTTAGGCTCATTGTCCTGCTGGAAGGTGAACCTCTGTCCCAGTCTCAAATCTCTGGAAGACTGAAACAGTTTTCCCTCAAGAATTTTCTTGTATTTAGCGCCATCCATCATTTCTTCAATTCTGACCAGTTTCCCAGTCCCTGGCGATGAAAAACATCCCCACAGCATGATGCTGCCACCACCATGCTTCACTGTGGGATGGTGTTCTCGGGGTAATGAGAGGTGTTGGGTTTGCGCCAGACATAGCATTTTCCTTGATGGCCAAAAAGCTAAATGTCAGTCTCATCTGACCAGAGTTCCTTCTTCCATATGTTTGGGGAGTCTCCCACATGCCTTTTGGCGAACACCAAACGTTTTTGCTTATTTTTTTCTTTAAGCAATGGCTTTTTTCTGGCCAATCTTCCGTAAAGCCCAGCTTTGTGGAGTGTATGGCTTAAAGTGGTCCTATGGACAGATACTCCAGATACTCCGCAGTGGAGCTTTGCAGCTCCTTCAGGGTTATCTTTGGTCTCTTTGTTGCCTCTCTGATTAATGCCCTCCTTGCCTGGTCCGTGAGTTTTGGTGGGCGGCCCTCTCTGGTAGGTTTGTTGTGATGCCATATCCTTTACATTTTTTAATAATTGATTTAATGATGCTCTGTGGGATGTTCAAAGTTTCTGATATTTTTTTTTTATAACCCAAACCTGATCTTTACTTCTCCACAACTTTGTCCCTGACCTGTTTGGAGAGCTCCTTGGTCTTCATAGTGCTGCTTGCTTGGTGGTACCCCTTGCTTAGTGGTGTTGCAGACTCTGGGGCCTTTCAGAACAGGTGTATATATACTGAGATTATGTGACAGATCATGTGACACTTAGATTGCATACAGGTAGACTTTATTTAACTAATTATGTGACTTCTGAAGGTAATTGGTTGCACCAGATCTTATTTAGGGGCTTCATAGCAAAGGGGGTGAATACATATGCACGCACCACTTTTACGTTTGTCATTTTTTTAGAATGTTTTGAGACAAGTTCTTTTTTTCATTTCACTTCACCGATTTGGACTATTTTGTGTAAATCCAAATAAAAATCCATTTAAATTACAGGTTGCAATGCAACAAAATAGGAAAAACGCCAAGGGGGATGAATACTTTTTCAAGGCACTGTATTTCAATATGATTGAAATAGGCCTATAGCCTACTGTTTATATTTTAATGCGGTCATCTCAGTTTTCATTTGAAGCGTATTTTTATATGTAGCTTGTTTGTATCAATTGAATAGACATTGGTACCTTTGCATTTGTAGTCACCTTTGTTCTGAAGTTGTCAGAGAGATGGATAAACCATGTGATTTTATGTTTAGCTGAGCTCTTCTGTGTATATAATGACTCGGGATGGCAAAAAAGCATCTAACAAAGCACTTAGCTGTGGTCTGAGTGGTTTGAGGCAGACGTTAGATTACGAGTGTTTTCGAGTGCAACGTACATTACATTTTTTTTATGTAACCTTTATTTAAGGCAAGTCAGTTAAGAACAAATTCATATTTACAATGACGGCCCATTAATAATTATGTTTTTGGATCAGATCTGTTCGTGATCGCCTCTGTTGTGAACTTCATACGTGTGTCTGTGTGTTTCTGTGTGTGTATCTATGTGTGTGTGCGTGTGTGTGTCTCTGTGTGTGTGTGCGCACGTGTGTGTGTTTGTATGTGTGTGTGTGTAGACCTGCGGGCCCAGCTGTGTGACCAGATGAAGGTTCTGGACGGTCAGGTGGAGGTCAAAGGTCAACAGCTGTCTGACCTGTCCGAGTTCTTCCGTCGTCGTGGTGACATTGAGGCGGAGTATGCCCGTGCCCTCGACAAACTTACAGAGAGGTTCACCCTGAAGACCAAGAGGTGTGTGTGTGTGTGTGTGTGTGTGTGTAAAAAAAAAATTATGCATTGTTTATTTTGCTTTTATTGCTTGATCTGTTTATACTGACTGGCAGACATTATTATTGGTGCAATGTTAGTATAGGGAACTCAACGATAAAATTAAGTCTTGCCCTCTCTGTCCTCGCCCTGTCTCTCCCCATCTGTCTCTCCCTATCTGTCTTTCTCTCCTCTCCCCCCTCCTCCCCCTCCCTGTAGGAAGGAGCAGAGTGGTCAGTCGGTGTCTCAGTGTTGGTCAGTTCTGTTGACTCAAACACGTGCAGAGAGCAGAGAACACGCAGCGCTGAGTGACTCCTGTTCACACACACTCACACAGCGACTCACACACTGCTCAGAGGACACACACCGCCTGGCAAAACGGGTAAACACACACACACATTCATATTTACAGTACCTGAACAAATGATCGACCCACTTCCGTTGGCTTCCAGTCAAGACCGTCTGTACATAAAATTATATGTATTTTTCACTGATCTACACAACTCCAAAATCTAAAAGTGAAAATGTGATAGTGTGTTACACTGTCTGATGACTGATATGTCTCTGATCAGAGTAAGGAGGTGGGAGTTCAGATGCAAGATGAGCTACTGAAGGTCACCACTGAACTGCAGACGGTACGAACATACCTCAGTCACTAACGATGTGGACAATAGTAAAAAGATGAAGATTGTATTACTAGTGTGTGTGTGTGTGTGTGTGTGTGTGTGTGTGTGTGTGTGTGTGTGTGTGTGTGTGTGTGTGTGTGTGTGTGTGTGTGTGTGTGTGTGTGTGTGTGTGTGTGTAGGCTCTGAGGACATACCACCAGTACCATACAGACAGTCTGACAGCGGAGGGGAAACTAAAGGAAGCCACACGATTGGAGGAGAGACAGACGGGCAAGTCTGCTGAACTGGGGATAACCCAATCAGGAGGCCAGAGGCGGAGCTCTGTGAAGAAGATGGAGAAAATGATGGAAAAGGTAATCTGACTACACTGCCAGATCTCACAATGTCTGGATAGGTCTTTACTATAACAGCTAACCACATCGTATGATATAACAATCTGATGCCCGACTGCACAGTCCATGATATGGCACATAACCATTTGTTAATGCAATGCATCGTCTGCAATGAAGTCGGCCTGGAGGGTGGCCAAGGTTGTTGTTGAGATGTGTGTGGTTTTCATGTGGCACAGGATACAGACAGTTTTGTAGAGTTTTGAGTCAGACATCCTGTGCCACATGAAAACCACACACAACGGAACAATAATGTGAGCTACTTCTGTAGTGACAAATCAAACCAACTACAGCTAGTGTCAAACCCCTTGATCCTAAACCCTAACCTCTAACCCCTGACCTGAGCCTGTACCAAAGGCAGTATGAATCAAGTGACCTTCGTTGTCATTGGCTATTCTTTTAACCAAATTGTGTGTGTGTGTGCTCGCCATAGAGACATGGCAGAGTGCAGGAGACCCAGCTGAAGTGCACTAAGGCTCGTAATGACTATCTGCTGAATCTGGCAGCTGCCAACGCAACTATGAACAAATATTATCTACAGGATCTCAGCACACTCATAGACGTGAGTCACTGTGTGTGTGTGTGTGTGTGTGTGTGTGTGTGTGTGTGTGTGTGTGTGTGTGTGTGTGTGTGTGTGTGTGTGTGTGTGTGTGTGTGTGTGTGTGTGTGTGTGTGTGTGTGTGTGTGTGTGTGTGTGTGTGTGTGTGTATACGTATGTGTATGCGTGTTTTCGTGTGCGCTGGTACCTTTGTGTGTCTGTTACGCAATCTTATATTATAAAATGTATAACAGACAAACTAAGTATTCATCTCTCTCTCTCTCTCTCTCTCTCTCTCTCACACACACACACTCTCTCCTATTCAGTGTACTGACCTGGGGTTCCATCTCTCCTTGGAGCGAGTGATGAGGTCATACCTGGCCAGTAGGGGGCGTGTCCTGAAGGCTGAGGAGGCCGGGCTGAAGCAGCTGGAACAGGAAGTGACATCACTGGATCAGGGCGGAGACAGAGACGCTCTCCTACAGAACCACGACACAGCATTCTGTCTGCCCTTCCGTTTCAGTTACCATCCCCATGAGGGAGACCAGGTACACACATTCATGTTCATCCATCAGTGGATGATGACCGTGGCACATTTGATCAGAATTATGGAGTGCAAAGATGGCTGGTGACGAGGCCAATATGTGTCCTGTATATTCTGTGACACACTGAACATGATATGCTGAGCTCCCACAGGAAGAGCTGTTGGTTCACACACCAGTACACCTGTTATACTATACACATCCCTAATGTTTTCCAGGTGGGCGAGGTGAGTGCGGAGAGCCAGGTGAGGTATGAGTTAGAGACCAGGTTCCAACAACTCCAGTCCCGCCTTTCCACTGAAACCTTGGAAACAGAGGAGGTGAGGTCTTCGCTCTATTCTTAATCTATCCATTGATTTATCGATCCATCGATCAATCCATTGATCCATTTTCTATCTATTGTATGTATCTATTTTCCAGGTCAGTAAGACACTCAAAGCCACCCTCTCCGCTCTATTGGACAATATGTGTGACAGTGACAGTAACCCCCCCCCTGACCTGCCCATCAGCCTATCACACGACCCCATGGGAACCGCCTCTGCCTCCAAACTAGCCCTTGCCAAGCGGAGAGCCAATCAGCAGGAAACAGAGACATTCTACTTTACGGTGAGGACATCCCATTGGTCAGGGGAAGGTGTGAGGGGAGTCTAATGACAGTATTATGGATTGTCTCCTTATAGTGCTTCTGTGACCAACTAGGTTTGAAACCCAGGACATCTGAAAAACACAAGACTGTGTTAGCCAACTGAGCTAAAGCTGTGTAAACAAGCTAAAGCTGCAAAGATTAAAGTGTGTATCTCTGTTTCTGTCATTTGTCAGAAAGTTAAGGAGTATCTGATTGGAAGCTCCCTGATCTCCAAACTACAGGCTAAACATGACCTGCTGCAGGAGGCCATACAGAAAGGTACTTCTACTATACTACTACTGCACTACTACTGTACTACTACTATTCTACTACTTTACTAATACTATACTACTACTGCACCACTACTGTACCACCATACTACTATACTAATACTATATACTACAACTGTACCACTACTATATTTCTACTGCTATACTACAATACCACTACTATACTAATACTATACTACCAATGTACTGACGCTGCAATACCACTGTATTAATACTATACTGCTACTATATTGCTACTACTATACCACTACTACTATACTGCTGCTGCACTACTACTATACTACTACTATACTACTACTATTCTACTACAATACCGCTGCACTAATAGTATACTGCTACTATACTACTACTTTTGTGCTACTGCACTACTACTGCACTACTACTGCACTACTACTGTACTACTACTATTCTACTACTTTACTACTACTATACTGCTACTGCACTACTACACTACTACTATACCACCACTATACTGCTACGCACGACTACCCTACTATTGTACTACTACTATACTACCACTATACTACTACTGCACTACTACTATGCTACCACTATACTACCACCATACTACTAATATACTACTACTATACTACCACTGCACTACTACTATACTGCTACTATACTATGCCTATACTGCTACAGCACTACTACTGTACTACTACTATACTACTCTACTACTGCACTACTACTATACTACCACTGTGCTGCTACTATACTACTACTATACTACTACTATACTACTACTATACTACTACTGCACTACGTCTATACTGCCACTACATTACTTCATTACTGCCACTGCACTACTACTATACTCTGACTATACTGCTACCACACTACTACTGCACTACTACTACACTACTCTACTACTACTACTACTATACTCTGACTATACTGCTACCACACTACTACTGCACTACTACTACACTACTCTACTACTACTACTACTATACTCTGACTATACGGCTACCACACTACTACTGCACTACTACTACACTACTCTACTACTACTACTACTATACTCTGACTATATTGCTACCACACTACTACTGTTCTACTGTACTACTACTACTTTACTAGAACTGTATAATACCACACAACTACGACACAACTAATCTTACGCTATTCCTAACTCTCTCCCTCTCGCTCTCCTTCTTCCTTCTCCCTCTCCCATTCTTCCTCTCTCGCCCCCCCACCCCCATCGCCCCCCTCCCTCACCCCCTCTATCTTCAAATATCTGTTTGTTTTCCAGCTAAGGCCGTTGATAGCGACCCCTCCAGGTAAACATTCCTGTTATTTCTCTGAGAGAGAGAAAGGGAGAGAGACATGGAGAGAGAGAGAAATGAGAGAGAAAAAGAAAGACGAGAGAGAAAGAAAAAGAGATGAAAGAGAAAGAGAGAGAAAGAGAGAGTATAATCTTCAACACAGCAACAAATCCAAGACTGTAGCAAAAACAACACTACACTTTTACTGTTGAAAAGCATGATGTGTGTGTGTGTATCAGTGTATGACTGGTGAGTGATGCTGTATATCTCCCAGAATGCAGTGTGCTAGGTCAGTGCGTGTGCGGAGGTCCAGACCCTGTTCCATGTACAGCCACACTCTCTTCACCTCTGATATGCTGGGTTTCATACAGGTAACACACACACACACACACACACATACACACACATACACACACACACACACACACACACACACACACACACACACACACACACACACACACACACACACACACACACACACACACACACACACACACACACACACACACACACACAAACATACACACTAATATGTCATAACGCTAACATGTGTAGGAGAGATATGCAGTGTGTGGACAGAAGCTTCAGGAAATCTCCACGCTCCAACACTAATACTGACAATGTGTCAAAAAGCTCTTCGGCACTTTTGTTCTCTCTCGTCAACTTTCTTTCTCTCTCTAAATTCTCCTCTTCTGAGAGCTTAAACAGTAGTCTCTCTCCTACTCCTGTGAGTGATCTTAAACAGTAGTCTCTCTTCTACTCCTGTGAGTGATCTTAAACAGTAGTCTCACTCCTACTCCTGTGAGTGATCTTAAACAGTAGTCTCTCTTCTACTCCTGTGAGTGATCTGAAACAGTAGTCTCACTCCTACTCCTGTGAGTGATCTTAAACAGTAGTCTCTCTCCTACTCCTGTGAGTGATCTTAAACAGAAGTGTCTCTCCTACTCCTGTGAGTGATCTTAAACAGTAGTCTCTCTCCTACTCCTGTGAGTGATCTTAAACAGTAGTGTCTCTCTCCTACTCCTGTGAGTGATCTTAAACAGTAGTCTCTCTTCTACTCCTGTGAGTGATCTTAAACAGTAGTCTCTCTTCTACTCCTGTGAGTGATCTTAAACAGTAGTCTCTCTTCTACTCCTGTGAGTGATCCTAAACAGTAGGCTCTCTCCTACTCCTGTGAGTGATCTTAAACAGTAGTGTCTCTTCTACTCCTGTGAGTGATCTGAAACAGTAGTCTCTCTCCTACTCCTGTGAGTGATCTTAAACAGTAGTCTCTCTCTCTTCTACTCCTGTGAGTGATCTTAAACAGTAGTCTCTCTCCTACTCCTGTGAGTGATATTAAACAGTAGTGTCTCTCTCCTACTCCTGTGAGTGATCTTAAACAGTAGTCTCTCTTCTACTCCTGTGAGTGATCTTAAACAGTAGTCTCTCTTCTACTCCTGTGAGTGATCTTAAACAGTAGTCTCTCTTCTACTCCTGTGAGTGATCCTAAACAGTAGGCTCTCTCCTACTCCTGTGAGTGATCTTAAACAGTAGTGTCTCTTCTACTCCTGTGAGTGATCTTAAACAGTAGTCTCTCTTCTACTCCTGTGAGTGATCTTAAACAGTAGTGTCTCTCTCCTACTCCTGTGAGTGATCTTAAACAGTAGTCTCTCTTCTACTCCTGTGAGTGATCTTAAACAGTAGTCTCTCTTCTACTCCTGTGAGTGATCTTAAACAGTAGTCTCTCTTCTACTCTTGTGAGTGATCCTAAACAGTAGGCTCTCTCCTACTCCTGTGAGTGATCTTAAACAGTAGTGTCTCTTCTACTCCTGTGAGTGATCTTAAACAGTAGTCTCTCTTCTACTCCTGTGAGTGATCTTAAACAGTAGTCTCACTCCTACTCCTGTGAGTGATCTGAAACAGTAGTCTCTCTCCTACTCCTGTGAGTGATCTTAAACAGTAGTCTCTCTCTCTTCTACTCCTGTGAGTGATCTTAAACAGTAGTCTCTCTCCTACTCCTGTGAGTGATATTAAACAGTAGTCTCTCTCTCTTCTACTCCTGTGAGTGATCTTAAACAGTAGTCTCTCTCCTACTCCTGTGAGTGATCTTAAACAGTAGTCTCTCTCTCTTCTACTCCTGTGAGTGATCTTAAACAGTAGTCTCTCTCCTACTCATGTGAGTGATCTTAAACAGTAGTCTCACTCCTACTCCTGTGAGTGTGCCTTGTTCCCCTCTTGTGCTTTCGTTCACTTTTATAA